>NW_005871124.1:2183785-2265368 GCF_000147115.1 Myotis lucifugus | reverse complement strand
CATTGATTTCAGCTCCTCTGCGGAGCCAAAGAAAGAGGAAACCCCAGACTGAGCCCCCTCATAAGGAGGACGGGGAAGTACAACCAGCACTCTCAGAGGGTTTCTCAAACCCGCTCCCAAGGGCCACGCCTTCAGGCTTAACCAGCAGCTCCTGAAACTCCAAGGGCTGTTTGGATATTTACATCGTTCATGGACCACACAAAACTATCTACTTAAAAACTAGCCTGGCCCTGGCTGGTGTGGCTCAGTGGATAGAGCGTCAGCGTGCAGACTGAAGGATCCTGGGTTCAATTCTGGTCAGGGGCACATGCCCAGGTTGCGGGCTCGATTGCCAGTGGGGGGCATGGAGGAGGCAGCCCATCCATGATTCTCTCTCATCATTGATGTTCCTATCTCTCTCTCCCTCCCTTCCTCTCTGAAATCAATAAATATATATATTTTTTAATTAGCCTGCTATATTTGGTCAAACATTTAATTAATTCACCCCTAATGCCTTGGTAGGGCCAGACCAAATAATGTCAGAGGTTTAAATAAAATTTAAATGTAAAAAATACCATTTTTCATTTTGAAATGTTCTTTTAGTCCTTTCGAGGTCAAAGTATTCTAGTCTCTCTAGCTGAGGTAGAAATTGGAATCATAAACATTCTCTTTTTCAGTTATTAAAAATATAACATGTAATAACCAGAACATACGTAAGGAGTATTTGCTGATGCAAACTCTCATATAATGAGCAACAAGGAAAGCTCTACCGTTGTCCTCCTCCTTCTCAAACAAGCCTTTCGAATTACACTGAGTGGCCAGGTTATTATGACCACCCCCTCAGTACAATGAAGTGAATTAGTTATGCAAATAATAATAATAATAAAACCTTGAGAGTATCTGCTTAGGAAGTTTTCAATATTCGGTATTTTTAAGTGTCGATGAAGTACTGACGGGGTGGTCATCATCATCTGGCCACTCAGTGTAGATTTCTGCTGTTTGCTCTGAGAATTCCACGGACGTGGACACGGGAGAGGGCTGTTAAATGACAGCGGATGCGGCCTTCTCCCTGGGATTAACTGTGCTGCCCCTGTCCCTGTCGCCCTCCCCAGATGAACCCCAGGCAGTGGAGCCACATCTCGGAAAGTGCCAAAGACCTGGTGCGGCGCATGCTCATGCTGGACCCGGCCGAGCGCATCACCGTGTACGAAGCCCTGAATCACCCCTGGCTTAAGGTACGCGGCCTCCTGCCCTGGGTGGGAGCACTCCCAGCGACAGCAGTGACTGCCCTCGACGGTGGCCCTCCCACCTGATCATCTGAGTCGAGCCTGGCTGGCATGGCTCCCTGGTTGAGCGGCCACCCATGAACTAGGAGGTCCCAGGTCGATTCCCAGTCATACCTGGGTGGCAGGTGCGATCTCCAGTGAGGGGCGTGCAGGAGGCAGCCGATCCATGGTTCTCTCTCATCGTTGATGTTTCTATCTCTCCCTCTCCCTTCCTTGGGTGAGGATTAAGAAAAAAACAACCAAAAAAAGAACTTTTTCACTTTTCTTAAAATTTTAATGGGCTGCCATAAAAGAATGCTCTCCTATTGGACAAAGGCAAAAAGAACGCTCATCCACCGGGGCGTGAAGGGGAAATGGTGGAATTAGATGGCCTTGAAGTTTGTTCTAGTTCGAAGATACTGTGATTTTTAAATCCAAGTATTCCTCACAACTCCGAATGCGGGGTCAGGGATGAAGTTAATTTTCAAATGCTCATTTTACCCGACAAGATCATGTCAAAGGTAACTTCATACCTTCATCACCATGTGATTGATTATTTTAGCCAGATATCTGAAAATTATATGACTTGTTATTTCAGCCCTTTATTATTGCTGAAAATAAAATATTATTTTTCCCTTCCTTTTGATCTTCATATGCCTCATTTGAGAATGTTTACCAGAATTATGGACTAAAATCTCCAGTCTCCTAGAATTCGATGTTTCACCTTTAAGAATTTGGGCTTTAGCGTTTGTTTTAGGTTAAGCTTCTCACTTTTTTAAACGGTTACGGATGTTCATTGTCTTTCTTGTTTTTTAGGAGAGAGATCGTTATGCCTACAAGATTCATCTTCCGGAAACAGTGGAGCAGCTGAGGAAATTCAATGCAAGGAGGAAACTAAAGGTAAATTAAAGAAATCGTCAAAACGCCAGACAGAGCCCTGCCGACGTGGCTCAGTGATTGAGCGTCGACCAGGAGGTCAGAGTTCGATACCTGGTTAGGACACATGCCCAGGTTGCTGGCTTGATCCCCAGTAGGGGGCGTACGGGAGGCAGCTGATCAATGATTCTCATCATTGATGTTTCTCTCTCTCCCTCCCTCTCCCTCCACTCTGAAATCAATAAAAAGATATGTATTTTAAAAGCCAGACATGCAGTTGATCATGTTTGTATTCCATTCCGGGGCCCATGAATATATCCTAGTGCTGACCATTGTTTTTCTAGCTAAATTCTCAGTTCCAGAAATTACCACCATTTCAATAAGATTTTGATTTTTTTAAATCATGTACAGTAATCCCTAAGTATGAATCTAAACAATAAGTTATAATAAATGAAGATAAGTCATATTTTAAATTTGTATTATTTTTCAAATTCATAGCAGAGATAAAATTGCTTTAAAAATAGTAACTGACTTATTATCCATTATTATTGAAGATGAATCTAGGCCACGTTTTCTCAAACTGTTTTACAAGTCCTTGGCAAAAATAATTATTAAGATGCTACCGAAGAAGTTTCCCAAGACTTGAATTTCTTAGCTTTGCTATACACCTGAACCGGTATAGCCTACGAAAGAAAAAAATCTTATTATCCAAAGTGAATTTTGGTCAGTTTTTGTTTTAATCCTCACCCGAGGATATTTTTCCATGATTTTTAGAGAGAGTGGAAGTTGAGGGAACGGGGAGAGAGAGAGAGAGAGAGAGAGAGAGAGAGAGAGAGAGAGAGAGAGAGAAACCTCGCTGAGAGACACATCAATTGGTTGCCTGCCACACGCTCCCCCACCAGAGCGGGGGGATCAATCCTGCAACCCAGGTATGTGCCCTTGACCGAGAATCAAACCCATGAGCCTTTGGTCCACGGGGCCAACGCTCTAACCACTGGACAACCCACCTAGGGCTGGTCAGCTGTTTTTGAAGTTACTTCTCCCCGCCCCAAGAAACATTAATTATGCTACGTTCTCAATTCTTCCCTAAAGTCTTCTTGACTCTAATGCTGGGCTTTGGCCCTTGTGTCGTTCCTCGGTCTGGGGTGCAGCCTTCCGTTGCCCACATGCAGGCCTTTTATCTTAGGGCTCAGGTTCGCCCATCACAAGAAACCTGGGCTGGCCCTGACCGGTTTGGCTCACTGGATAGAGCATCGGCCTGCGGACTGAAGAGTCCGGCCAAGGGCATGTACCTGGGTTGTGGGCACATCCCCAGTGGGGGGTGTGCAGGAGGCAGCTGATCGATGTTTCTCTCTCATCGATGTTTCTAACTCTCTATCCCTCTCCCTTCCTCTCTGTAAAAAATCAATAAAATATATTTTTAAAAAAACAAAAACAAAAAAACCTGGGCTGTATTTCTCCCAGCGCCATAGACTCGGGCCTGAAATAGCCCACGTGGTGACTAAGATCGATTTGGCCAGAGCCGAGCTGTCGCAGCAGAAAGGAGTCATGTGAACTGACCACATCCCTCTGCAGGGATATTTCAAGCTTCCTGACCCACCAAACAACCGTGAATCGGGCACATCAGCAGAGTTAGGGGTGTCTGAGCCTCTGCGACAGCTGTGCGCCTTCGAGTGATGCAGCCCCTGGGAAGCCCTTGTCCCCCGCTGCCTCTTCCGCCATCTCCCGGCTCCCAGAGCCCCCCTCACAGCTCTTCCCAAATGAGCAGCTACGCATCCATCCCTCCTCCCAGACACCGGGGTTAAGCTTCTCAGACGGAGGGCAACCCCCGAGGCAGGCCGACCCCCTTTGAGATGAGCAAAAGGGAAGTTCTCAGGAAGAGGAAAGAACTGCTTTTGCTCCCAGTCCGAGGGGAACTTTATTGGTGGTGGTAAGAGGAAAGAGGAGGACAGCGTTGTGGGGAACAGTGGGCTTTGCAGCGACATCGCCTTAGGCCAGTGGTCGGCAAACTCATTAGTCCACAGAGCCCAATATCAACAGTACAACGATTGAAATTTCTTTTGAGAGCCAAATTTTTTAAACTTAAACTATATAGATAGGTACATTGTTATTAACTTCATTAGGGTGCTCCTAAGGCTTAGGAAGAGCCACACTCAAGGGGCCAAAGAGCCGCATGTGGCTCGCGAGCCGCAGTTTGCCGACCACGGCCTTAGGTGAACGTGGCTCTCACCCTTCCAAGCTGTGTAGACTTGAGCAAGTCATTTCAATACTCTGGGCCTTAACTTCCTTCTCTATAAAATGGGGATGATGATAAGAGCTACCTCAAAGGGTTGTTGTAAGCTTTTAAGGAATTAAGACATTACAGCAGTTAGCAGAGTACACAGCAGTCATAAGTGCTCCATAGATATTATTTGCTAATCATTATTATTGTTGTTACTGTTTTATTATTATTTTAATGTTAATACCTTTGATTTGGTACTCTATACAGTTAAGCAAGAAAACAAAATAAAAGGCAGCCAGATTGGAAAGAAAGGAAAATTGTCTTTGTTTATAAATGGCATGATTCCGCATATAGAAAAATCCTAAGGAATCTTCAAAAAAATATTAGAAATAAGTGGAGCAAGGTTACAGGATGCAAGGTCACTGTATTGCACACTTTAAAATGGTTACTTTTCTGT
Source organism: Myotis lucifugus (assembly GCF_000147115.1). Lineage (NCBI taxonomy): Eukaryota > Metazoa > Chordata > Mammalia > Chiroptera > Vespertilionidae > Myotis > Myotis lucifugus. The sequence goes on along the minus strand of NW_005871124.1, from coordinate 2,260,570 downwards.
TATGTGAATTTCACATAACCCGATTTTTTATGCCATGTGACAAAATATTCTTTTTTGAAAATGTTTTTGTTGATTTTAGAGAGAGGAAGGGAGAGGGACAGAGTAAAGGAAACATTGATCAGCTGCCTCCTACACACCTCCTCCTGGGGATCAAGCCCACAACCCGGGCCTGTTTCCTGACAGGGAATCGAATCAGTGACCTCTTGGTTCATGGGTCAATGCTCAACCACTGAGCCACACCGGCCGGGCACAAAATATGCCTAAATACTGGCTTTCACTGTGGCACGCTCGAGGGATAGGACACATGCCCATAGTAACAGTGGCTCACTGCACCACTCAGCCCCAGGCATGCAGGTTGGAGGGCTGTGTGTTTATCGGAAAAGCTCCAGGGGTGATTGATTCTGACATGCCCAGCCTATTGGGAGTTACAACTCTGAAGCACAAACTGCAGTGGTTAGACGTGGAGATGGCTTCTAGTTTTCCATGGCCATAAACACTAGTGCACGGCTGTCTTCATTAGCAAATCTTTGTTTAGCTCTGATTATATTCTTAGGTAAGTTCTCTGCTACTGGAATTGTTGGCATCAAAGTGTACATACGTATTTTCGATTTTTTTTAAGTGTTCATATTTATTTTAGAGAGAGGGGAAAACATCAATGTGAGAGAGAAGCATTGATGGGTTGCCTCCATTACACACCCCAACTGGGAACCGAACCCGTAACCTGGGCATGTGCCCTGGTCAGGAACCAAATAGATTACCTTTCCAATGAGGCTCAACCAACTGGGCCACACCAGCCAGGGCTGTATTTAAGATTTTTGATCTCTATAAATAACTTGCCCTCCCAAAAGGCTTACACCCAAACAGGTGTTTTGGCTAACAAGTTTATCGTTTTTGCGACCTCTTCCTCATTCAGAAAGTTTTACTCCATGCCAGAATATAAACAGTACTCACTTTGCTGGCATTTCAAGACAGTTACTCAGTATTGGTTCTAATAGTATCAACACTCTACCATCAGAAGTTGTTGCTCTCCACAGCGGCATTTCCATTCTGGCATTTCACCTCTAAGGCACACTCCAGGAGACACTAAATCCCTGATGCGGACATGGTGTGGATAAATAGAAAGCACTCACATCATTCTCAGACTGTGTTTCAAACTAGATTTTTTTCAGCATTTATGGAGCCCTGCCTGTGATTTGAATTCTCATCGTCCACTTCTTTTTCTTTACTTTATCACTTGATTTGACATCTGTGAATGATGATGGACAATTCCTTTTCCCCATTTTGGTTGCCAGACATTTCATATGTTGGTTTGGGAGGGGTGCCCTTTTATTGAACGCTAAGCTCTCGAATTTGCAGACTTCCATTTTTTAAAATCCTCTGGACACAATACTCCCTTTAACAAACTGCCCAGCCCTGAGCGTGAGACTAGATATGATGAGGGTCGTATTTTCTCACAGTGAATATCAGGGTACGTGGGACAGACCCGCCATCCAGATCTAGAAAACCTGCGTCCTATGTGTCTTAAGGAGGCACCCCTTGCTCTAACCCTGGCTGTCACGTGCTGGAAGGAGATGCTAAGCAAGATACGAAGGTGGAAAGCGGGGAGGTCTGTGCGTGTGTGAACTTGTCTCCCGAGGAAAGGGGCTCAGGAGTGAGTCTGTTCTAGAAAGCGTTCCCTTTGCTTCAAGAATCATTTCTACATTTAGCAAGCAAGTCCCCCTGCAGTGGAGTATGTTGAAGAAATTCTGTATAAATAGAAGCAAGAGTCTGTATTTGGGTAGGTTTGTTCCGGTCCGTTCAGGCCATGGTGAGCTGAAGCCATGTGATCGAATGTAGGGGACAAAATCACGTATTCCTTGTATACACAGAAAGTGAGGGAGATGTCTGATACCTGATAACTTTCTACAATTTTCTTTTATTGGTTTTGCAAATTGCAGAAGTATTGTCTGCATGCATCCCTGACTTACCAATGCATTGGTCTCTGGGGCTCCTGAACTGCGCGAACTAGAAAGGTTGCTTAAGGAGGCTGTTTTCCCGGACTTCATAGAACTGCACCGCCCAGTGCAGCAGCCACCAGCTGTGTGTAGCTACTTACATTCTCATTTTAATCCTATATAATAAAAGCCTAATGTGCTAAGTGTCCGGTCGTCCGGTCAACCAATCAAAGCATAATATGCTAATGATATGCTAAGGCCGCTCAACTGCTCGCTATGACATGCACTGGCCACCAGGGGGCAGACGCTCCGACCAATAGGTTAGCTTGCTGCAGGGGTCCGGCCATTCAGGACTGAGTGAGACGGTCTGGACACGCCCTGGAGCCCTCCCGCAGTCCCTTCCCGGCTGGCCAACCTCCCGCGTCCCTCCCTGGCCCCGATCGTGCACCGTGCACCGTGCACCGGTGGGGTCTCTCGGCCTGGCCTGTGCCCTCTCGCAATCTGGGACCCCTTGGGGATGTCAGAGAGCCGGTTTCAGCCCCATTCCGCAAGCCAGGCCAAGGGACCCCACTGGTGCACGAATTCATGCACCGGGCCTCTAGTTTATTAATATTAGCCCTGGCTGGTTTTGCTCAGTGCTTAGTGTCACCCAAGGACTGAAGGGTTGTGGGTTAGGTTCCAGTCAAGGGCACGTACCTCAGGTGCAGGCTTGGTCCCCAGCCCCAGTTGGGGCTCGGGGCTCATGCAGGAGGCAATCTATTGATGTGTCTCTCTCACATCGATGTTTCTCTCTGTGTGTGTCTCTCCCCTCTCCCTTCCATTTAGGACCTAATTCTTACATGTAATCAACCGAAACCCTTGGACTGACTTTCCAGCCTTTTGGTTTTCTCTGTTCAGCCTCGCCCTCTCCCAGTTTAAGGCTTTGACTGCAGTGTTCTGCATCCGTATAAGATGACCCTCTCTTGAATTCTGTGTTGCACTCCTATTTGTATGTCCCTTCGGGTTACCTTGCTACTTGAGTACAAATCCAGTTATTCTACATCTTATACTGTGTGTCTTGTATTTAGACTTGTTAGAATGTACCTGCCCTTGTGGCTATCGAACTTCATGGTTTCTGAGCTCAGTTAGGGGCACCAAAAATGGAGTACGTGTTGATTTTTTGCTCTTGTCTTTAAGTCAGCCATATATCTGTGTTCAACTCTCGTGTTCCTCCCTTACTAACTTGGTTGCCTCCTTAAGTGCATGGAGTAGTTTAACTTAGCAGAAGTCTGAGCTAAGTATTTTCTTGTTTTCACTTCCTTAAATGAAACACAGAATCATTTAGCGGCGAGCGTTCCATTTTGATGGTTGACATATGAGCTATAACTATGATTAAGTTAAGAATTAATTACTTGTAGTTGTCTTTTTCTTTGAGTTTAGAACCTACCTTCTTTCTGGATTAATTTGCTCAGTAGAAAATTGCATCTTTAATATTAGTTGTCTTAACATATTGTGAATAATTTTCTTAATTCAAATTGATATGTTTTACTCCCAAAACAAACTAAAGTATGCCTACTAAATTAGAAAATTTTTTTATCAAGGATTTAATAAAGTAGGCAGTTTGAATAACTACTTGTATGAGATCTGAGCTCTTTAATAGCTATAGGGGTTAGCAAACTATGAACTGGGGACCAAATCTGGCACACCACCTATTTTTACATATAAAGTTTTATTGAAACACAGCATGTACATTGATGTATGTATTGTCTATGGCTGCTTTCACACTATAATGGCAGAGTTGAGTAGTTGCAGCATAAAACATATGGCCTTTAACCCTAAAATATTTACTCTCTGGCCCTTTACAGAAAAAAAAAAAGATTGTTGACCCATGGCATAGTAATAACCTTTGATTTGGGAAGAGTAGTTAAAGGACCTCAATTCTATCTACCCTTGGCTCTATCTCAAAGTTGGCAGCAACCTTAACAGGTTGCTAAGCCGCTCTGAACTCAGTTTCCTCGTCTGCAAAATGAGTCTTTTAGAATTAATCATCTCTAAGCTTGAATCTCAAACTCTAATAAAATTCTATCTGTAATAATAAAAGCATAGTATGCTAATTAGACCAGACAGCCGAACAACCTTCCGGACATCATTCCAGACATCCTTCCGGACAAAGCTGGGGCGGGGGGCCAAGGCAGAGGCGGTTGGGGCAATCAGGCAAGCAGGTGAGCAGGTGAGCAGTTAGGGGCGATCAGGCAGGCAGGCAGAGTGGTTGGGGCGATCAGGCAGGCGAGCGGTTAGGGGTGATCAGGCAGGCAGGCTATTGGGCCTGTGGGGTCGGTCCTAAACCAGCAGTTGGACATCCCCCGAGGGGTCCCAGATTGAGAGGGGGCAGGCCGGGCTGAGGGACACCCTCCCATGCACGAATTTCATGCACCGGGCCTCTAGTAAATCTATAAAGAGTTTTGGGACCATTTTGCTGATTTGCTAATAGCTTTGTGTTGAAAATTCAAACCACATGCAGTCACTAAGTTTAGGAAACTAAACAAACCTAGCCATGTGACCGATAAATTAGGAACTTGCTGCTATTGTTATAAAAGAATTTACCTCTCGGCCCTTTCACATGGTGCTTTCTTAATAGTATAAGTATTTCTAGATCTTTCACTTCAGTACTAAGAAACTGAATTGAACTTCACTTGGATGTAAAAATAAAGCATCTCTAAAATTTTAGTTTCTGTGGGTGGGAATCATGATTTGATTCAGAAAAATTCCATTCCCACCCAGCTTTTAGGGAACATATGTAATATGTGAAGTGAAATAAGCGTCAGCTGTAGAAAAGAAGAACTCAACATTTTCATCAAATTCTGCCTAAGAACCTCTCATGCATTAACCCTAGACTTCGAGAAATCTAAAACGTTGCCTGGAATGGTAGCACCAAGATCACTTTTCTGGTTTTTGTCCTTCCCTTTCTGCAGTCTGTCACTTTCCATTTCTATTTTTTAGAAAGAAACCCAGTTCTGGCTGGTTTTCTCAGTGATTAGCACGTTGGCCCGTGGACTAAAGGGGTCGTGGGCTCGATTCCCAGTCAAGGGCACGTACTTTGCTTGCAGGTTCCCCAGCCCTGATAGGGGGGCATGTGGGAGGCAACCAATTGTCTCTCTCATGTAGATGTTTCTCTCTCCCCCTCTCTTCCACTCACTCTGGAAATCAATGGAAAAAATATCCTCAGGTGAGGATTAAAATTAAGAAAGAAACCCTAACATGATTCCTCCCCCCCCCCCCCACACACACACAAAAAAAGAATCTTGCAGAAATGTACTTCTATTAATGTTTTCATATATTTATTACATGCCTGTAAACATAAAAGATTTTTCTTTCTGCCCTAGCTGGTTTGGCTCAGTGGATAGAGTGTTGGCCTGCGGACTGAAGGGTCCCAGGTTCGATTCTGGTCAAGGGCACATACCCAGGTTTCTGGCTCATCAATGATTCTCTCATCATTGATGTTTCTGTCTCTCTCTCTCTCCCTCTCCCTTCCTCTCTGAAATAAATAAAAATTAAATTAAAATATTTCTTTCTTTTCAGAAAAACCGAAGAGTTCAATATTTTAGATGTAAGCCTACCTCAGTGAATTGATACTGAGATTGCCTAAATGAGCAGCAAAGGGTTGTGCTCATGTTCTAGCTGTGTAGGGTTCGTAATTATTTGCATTTACAAACTGCTTTACAGTTTGCAGACACTTTCAGAACATTATGACTTTTGACGACCCTACGCTAAGTTATGTCAGTTTTAATATCCTCACTTTACAAAGGAGAAAGCTGAAGGGGTTAAGTGATTGGCTCGGGTAGCTTCGTTGAACATTTTTACAAAATAACTTTTATGGTTTTTCTAGTTACTGCAACAACAATTCCCAGCCATTTTTCGCCCAGCAGTCCTGAGGGGTGTCGTGCACACAGTATGACTCACTAGGAGTCAGGAGAGGCTGTGCGTGTGGTTTAAAAGAGTCACGTGTACTTGGTTCTTCTGTGTGGCCCGACAAGAGCAACACAGCCCTAACCGGTTTGGCTCAGTGGATAGAGCGTCGGCCTGCGGTCTTAGGGGTCCCAGGTTCGATTCCGGTCAAGGGCATGTACCTTGGTTGCAGGCACATACCCAGTAGGAAGTGTGCAGGAGGCAGCTGATCGATGTTTCTCTCTCATCGATGTTTCTAACTCTCTATCCCTCTCCCTTCCTCTCTGTAAAAAAATCAGTAAAATATATATTTTTTTAAAAAGAGCAACAAAAGGAAAGGGGGGAAAGGCTTAAAAAAAGAAAAGTGCCTCATATTCCTACTACCCAGAGATAATTATTGCTAACAACATTTTGGTATATGTTCAGTCTCTTTTATCTATTCTAGAGGCCCGGTGCACAAAATTCACGCACAGGTAGGGTCCCTAGGCCTGGCCGACTATCAGGGCCTTCCTTCTGGCTGCTGGCCGGGGCCTTCCTTCCCTGGCTGCCAGCTGCTGACCAGGGCCTTCCTTTGTTCTGCACCATCCCCTGGTGGTCAGCACACATCATAGTGAGCGACCAAACTCCCGGTCAAACTCCCAAGAGGACACTTTGTATATTAGCCTTTTATATATATAGATTAATCCTTTTTTCCAAAAATGAGACCATACTGTAGATTGTTCTAAAGCTCTTTTATGTCATTCATCACAAGCATCTTTCCATTTCTTTAGACATTCTTCTGCAGCATCTTTTTATAGAGACTGCAGAGTATTCCGTTTGTGGTATGTGTTTGGGTTCCATATGTAAATGATCGAATATACTTTTGCAATCCCCAACAGTGTTATTCTGGTATATGCACATGTGCTTGATTTGAAGGAGTCAAAAACTATTTAAAACTAGCCCAGCCATCATAGCTCAGTGCTTGAGCGTCAATCTATGAACCAGGAGGTCATGGTTCGATTCCCGGTCAGGGCACAGGCCCGGGTTGCGGGCTTGATCCCCAGTGGGGGGCGTGCAGGAAGCAGCCGATCCATGATTCTCTCTCATCACTGATGTTTCTATCTCTCCCTCCCTCTCCCTTCCTCTCTGAAATTAATAAAGATATATTTTTTAAAAGGAAATTATTTAAAACTATACCTTTTCTAGTTGTCATGTTCTATATAGTTGACTTTTCTGAATAATCCTTACAAGTAAGTAACCATTTGTTAATTAATTTTTATATTTATGTATTTATTTTAGTTTTTTTCATCTCTTTGCTTTAGGGTGCAGTCCTAGCAGCTGTGTCAAGTCACAAATTCAACTCATTCTATGGGGATCCCCCTGAAGAGTTGCCAGATTTCTCCGAAGACCCTACCTCCTCAGGTAACTGGACCATTCATCCATTAGCCGGTGTGAATCATTTGGTGTCTACATCCTTTCTCTTCCATTCGGAATCGGCCTTTTTCGGTGGAACTAGTCAGATCCTCTAACCGATTCTAAGGAAGTCTGTCAGCAACCAAATACCATCCACATGTGTCTGGTTCCTTTTCATTTCACTTGTTTCTTTTCACCTCAGAATGCTTCTTCCCCTTCCGCCACTCCAGACCCAGGGTTGCACTTCATCCATCCCACACCGTAGCCCGTCTATTTGGATCTTTCTGATTACCTTGGACCTCAATAAAAAGTTCTGGTGTAAGATTTCCCCCCTGTCAATCATAGCAGATCAGACTTTGCCACAACACTGCTTTTAATGGAATGTTTCCATGTAAAGCTGTCTTGTGAGTTATCTCTTGAAACAATTTCCAGGTTCTTCTCTTTTTATAAAGTCTCTAACACGTGTATTCAAGCATTCACGGAAGAAGAACATAGAAGAGTTACCTATTTTGATGAAATGTATGTGTAGGTATGTATTTCTGAAATACCCACCAGTGTTCACAAAATTATATTATAAAATGCTCAGATTTTCATCTTACCAGTGAGATATTCTCAAGCACCACTTACTAAAAAAATCTATGGGATCCATATATTTGTATATACTAGAGGCCCAGTGCATGAAATTCGTGCACTGGAGGGGGTGTCCCTCAGCCCGGCCTGCGCCCTCTCACAGTCCAGGACCCCTCGGGGGATGTCTGTCTGCCAGCTTAGGCCCGATCAACTGGATGACCGGACACTTAGCATATTAGGTTTTTATTATACAGGATAAATGCATGTGTGTAATAGTTTTTAATTTTATTTATGTATTTCTTTATTAATTTAACTCCTGCTTCATATGTCCTCTGCCCTCTGCCTTTCCTTCTTTCATTAAAGCCCCTCAGTGTTTGCCACGTGGTTGACTTTGCCTGTTGACTTGATTTTTGTACTCTTGAACCGGCTCATTCAGTGTTCATAGGGTACCATCGGAATCCGGCCCAGGCCCTTCCTGAAGCTTGAGCTGCTTATGCTTCCCTGTTGCGACCATGGGCATCGGGCAGCACTGTGCTCCTCCCCTCTGTTCATACATGTGCGCACATGCTTCCACCTTGTGCAGAATACCAGGCTCACAGTTCCCTGGCGGCAGCTCTACACAGGCGGGGGCAAAAGTAGGCTGACAGTTGTGAGTACACGAAACCCAGGGTTTATTCTCATCTGGCTATTTATTAATCACTGTGCTCTTTTCAATATGAACAACTCGGCACCTACCTTTGCCCACCCCTGTAGTTCCTCATTTTGACTCTTAGCAATTGGGATGTGAAGCTTCCTCTTCTGAGTGTAGGTGATTTCCCAAAACACTGAGAAGTGGGAATCTTAGAGAAGAGACTGAGGAGGAGGCCGGGCTGTCTGCCTCTTGTTCTGAGCTTTCACTTTCATAAATTAACTCATTTTTATTTTTTATCTCATCCTTACTTTTGAAGATTTTCATTCATTAACACCTACATTCTTCCCTATTTCATTCTAATCCTTAAATTCTGCACCATTGATTTTAAGTTCCCCATGTTGTCCTTTGCACTGTCTCTCTGTTTACATGTGCCTGGGTTTGTTTACAGTACAAAACAGAGAGCACATAAAAGTTAAAGTTCCTCTAAGCTCATGGCAAAAAGAGAAAACTAATCATAAAGCATGAGCTTGGGGGTGGGGGGGCGGTAACAGGGTGGGCAAGGAGGGTTAGAGAGAGAACAGTGTAAGGTCACCAACTACCCTTTCTTAAGATGGACTGTTTTCCATCTTTACCTAATGCCTTTTCTATTTCTCTGAAACGATCATAAATGCTAGGTACTTCGATTTTTTTAATGACCTGTTTCGCAACATGAAAAGCTAACAATCCTATTCTGGTCCCCCCAAAATTCTCCTTCAAATCGCAGTTTAAAAACAAATTTAAAACGAATCCGCTTCCCTGTTGGCCATCTAAAGAAGACCCTTAACAGGTGTAGGAATGCTGCTTACATTGTAAAGCAATTTTTAGATGAGCTTCTCTTCTATTTTGATGATTCAAATTAGTTCGTTAATATATTCACTCGAATTTGTTTCGTTTAATCTTCTGCTAAACAGCATATGGTAGCTTTGTGACTTGATAACCCAACGTGGAAACGTTCTGCTCTCATAGTGCCCATCAGAGAGGGCAGAATCAGAACCCAGCACTTGGATGACTGAAACCCCAACAGTCCCACTGAGTGTGCTCTTCCACACGGGGGCTGTCTTTGGGCTCAGCTGGGTCCATGCTTCTGTGGCTTAATAACCTGCTTGCTCTAAAATCATACTGTTTGTCGTTTGTCCATATGCTGCCTTCCTCCTAGGACTTCTAGCCGCAGAAAGTAGGTATCCCTTCGTTTTCCTCTAAGATTTCTCTTTTATGCACCAGTGTTTGGCTTTGCATGGTTCATAAGCAGCTTGACTTTTTCCTTGGCTTGTCTGTGTTTCGATGTTTAATCACGAATTTTAACACTGCCGGATCATCACTTCAAAACTTGGGCGTGTTGGTTTCCTGAGGCATTGCTATATCGAGAATATTAACTTCTCACTTCTGTTATAAGAGGACAAAGAGGCAGTGTTAAAATTGTAACTGCATTTAATATGATTTCACAGATGAGTTTCAAGCACAAACATTAATTCTGGGGGAAGGGTAACATTTTGCTTTATAGTTTGCTTTCAAGAAAGCTGCGGGTAAGTGAATTTGCCTTTGACACTCACATAAGCTGTGAGCGGTTTTTATTACTTTCTGGTATTGACTCTCTTTTCAGTTTATTAACATTGAGCTATGAAATAAAATACGGAATCCCTGTCTCTTAACAACTTTTACCTCCAGAAAGAACATTTATAAAGAATCATGTAATGTGTAGATTTTAATTACAAAGGGATGTTATTTGAGTATAAGAATATTAAAGTAAAAGGTATGTAAGAAATTACACACACACACACACACACACACACACGTACAAGTAAAACTAAGGCCATCTGAATGAGGTAGGCAGATCGTGCCACTGTCAGTATCTGGTTGTGATATTACACTATCGTTTTGTAAAATGTTACCAGCGGAGAAACTGAGCAAAGTGTACAAGAGATCCCTGTATTATTTCTTAAAACTGCATAGGACTCTATAATTATCTCAATCAGAATTCCAGCTAAAAGAAAAGAATAAAGGTTTATTCTTTTCTTTTAGCTGGAATTCTGATTGAGATAATTTTAGAGTTTTCCTTCATGTTGTGCTCACTGGAGGGAAAGTATATTAAGAGACAGAGATAAATTAGAAAGTCTGGAAGCTCATAATTGAATTCCTGGGCATGGTTTTTGTTACATTAGTTGTAGCTCAAACTATAGCTGATTTAACCGAGTCCTCTGCCACTTAGCAACGGGGTGCACCCTGAGAAATGTGTCATAAGGCCATGTCGTCACCGTGCACACACCCGACCGTGCACGTGCACACACCTGGTGCCAGGGCCTCCGGCTGTAATTGTGTGCAGTGCGTGCGCTTTATGTGACTGGCAGCACAGCAGGCCCATGTGAACCAGCGTCACCACAAATATGTGAGGAATGCGTTGCCCCCGACATCATGACAGCCACATGCCTAGGCAATGGGCACTTTCAGCTCCGTTCTATCTATGGGGCCACCGTGGTGCATGTGGTCTATCATGAACCTGACCGTCGTTAAGTGGTGCGTGACTACAACACTCTTACTGCGTATCATCTGTTGCTATATCATGAATAACCGCAAAGCAGCATTTATCATCTCACAGTTTCTGTGGGCTTAGAAACTGCCCTTAGAAACTGCCCAGGTGCTGCAAATAAAAGAGAAAAGAATGATCATGTAGTGCGCATGTCTGATCACCCACCCTCAATGAAGAGGGAATTTTCATCTGCTTAAAAGGAGACTGCAGTCAAGCCGGCATCCAGAGCTGCGATCTCATGTGAAGGCCCAACCGTGGCAGGGGCGGGGGGTGGGGGGTCCTCTTCCAGGCTCACTCACGTGGTTGTTGGCAGCCTTCAGCTCCTCGCTGGCTGTGGGGCCTGTCCACAGGGCTGCTCACAACACAGAAGCCCGCTCCCCCAGCATGAATGACCAGAGAAGGAGGACAAAAGTAGAAGGGAGAGCCTGAGAGAAGCCGCGGTCTTTATAACCTAATCTTGGACGCGACATCCTAGCACTTCTGCCCTATTCTGTTCCTTACAAGTGAGTTGAGTCCAAGCCACACTCCGGGAAGGGGCTGCTTATACAAGAGCATGACTAGCAGGGATGTCGGAGACCATCTTAGGGGCTGCCCACCACGTACAAGTTAACGGCTATTGAAGTGGAAGACTCCTCCCACTTGTAACTGCTTTTGTTTCTCCGCATCAGCAGACCCTGTGTGTCATTTGGGAATGAGAGCCTCTTGGAGGCATCCAGGAGTGCTTTTCCCGGTCAGGCAGCTTTGTGTGAAGAGGCACTTAGCCAGCGGAAGGGTATTTAAAGGACTTTGACACCGAAACCCATAGACGCAGACCAGCATGGTGGCTACCAGAGGGAAGAGGGGTGGCGGGGTTAAGGTCAAGGGGGACAAATCTCTGGTGACGGAAGATGATTTGACTTTGGGTGGTGGGCACACAAAGCAATATGCAGATGATGTATGACAGAATTGTACACCTGAGATCTATATCATCTTACCCATGTCACCCCAATAATTTCAGTAAAAATAAAAAAAAAGACTCAGAAAACTGTTGAAACTGTTGACAGTTTTCTGCTTTTTTGATTATTTCATAATAGTAGCAGAAAACTTTTGAGAAACCCATTTATATCAGTGAGATTCTTAAAAAAGTAGGCATGTTGAGAGTTACAATTATCATCCTGATTTTTAGATACAAACTTGATTACCAAATGAAGTATGCAAAATTAAAGTACAATACTATTCTGGAGGCAACGCTTGATTACTTTCTAATAAATTCTTCATTGTGAGAGTTTGGATCAAGGCCTCAGAAAATAAGCCTTATGCCCGGCTCAGTGGTTGAGCGTCGACCTATGAACCAGGAGGTCAGGGTTCGATTCCCGGTCAGGGCACATGCCCAGGTTACAGGCTTGATCCTCAGTAGGGGGCGTGCAGGCGGCAGTTGATCTATGATTCTCATCATTGATATTTCTCTCTCTCCCTCTCCCTTCCTCTATGAAAGTAATAAAAATATATTTTTAAAAACAAAATAAACTTTATATGGTAAAATTGAGATGAAAGAGAACAGAAATTGGATATCATCTCATTACCGGATGCAAATGATTCGGGTACCTTGATGACGGAGAAACGTGGTTCTGAAGGGGCCAGTCTGCAGTGGGTTATCAGAGACCTGGGCCCTGGGACTCCTCCGTCCTCTGCTCACTGCTGTGGCCCCAGGGTTACTCACCCCTGCTGAGACTCTGCTTCTTCAAATATGAAAATATTTGCCCACAGGGAACAGTTATTGTGCCATCACATAAGGCAATAAATGTCAAAGCACTTTGGACATTATGAACTATTATACAAATATAAGTATTAAAATAATTTTCTTTTTTTAATTTGTATTGGATTTGTTAGGAGTGACATAGGTTAATAGAATTATATAGGCTTCAGGTGTACAATTCTACAATGCACCATCTGTATACCGTAGTGTGTGTTCACCGGCCCAAGTCAAGTCTCCTTCCAGCACCATTTATCCCCTCTTCACCCTCTCCTACCTCCCCCACCCCCTTTCCCTCTGGTAATCACCATACTGTTGTCTGTGTCTATCAGTTTTAAATAACTGTTTTTTCTGATTTTGTTATGATACCTTATTTTCAATTCTTCAGAATTTGCTCTGAAAATTAAATTTTAATGGAACACATTTTATTGTGGTGAAAGCACAATGCAAGGGCAGGCTGGAACACAAGCATGAATAGGACACCTCCATTCCCACCATTAGTTAGAGGGGTGAACTCTTGTACTATTTATTGATTGATTACAAGCTTATACAGAGGTCTTCTATAAAAACATCCTTTTCCGTTTTTGAGAAAAGTAAATCGTTCTTTCAGATTTGACAGTATCGACCAACAAAATAAATACTAGTAGCAGCTTAAGAGCCTGCACATGCCCAGATTGCTGGCTTGATCCCCAGTAGGGGGCGTGTAGGAGGCAGCTGATCAATGAATCTTTCTCCTCATTGATGTTTATGTTCTCTCTCTCTCTCCTCTCCTCTCTCTGAAATCAATGAAGATATATTTAAAAATAAAACCAATAGCAATGAAAAAGCCCCAGGAATGTATTTGTGTACATTTAGGGTTGATGATGAATTGAAAAATGATGGGACTTTTAGATGGCCTTGGCATTGAACTACAAGTATCTGTTATATACTGTGCCGCGCCAGCATGGCCATGGGTGAACCTGAGAGGGGGCGGTGAAGGATGGAGAAAAGACAGACAAGAGAAACAGCTGGGTCTGGGTGGGACACTGCTCTCTGATGGAGAGACAGCGCCATGGACTACAAGCCGAGTCTTTATTTTATAGCCAGATTCCGGGAGGCAAAGTAAAGGCATGGTCAAGATGTTTACAACATTCTCTCGGGTTTCAAATCTGCTCAATGACATGCACCTGATCAAGCTTTGTTTACTTGCTGCACCTCCCGCAGCCCCTATCACTCAGCCACGTGGGACCACAGGTTCAGACCATAAGGTCAAGCTCACAACCATAGCCTTTGGCTACAATTGTGCTGGGACTTGCACGTGGCTTTGCCACGAGAGGATCATGCCCTCTCATTAGTCCCAGGCTTGAACCTGTCCAAACGCTGTGGCTGCTCTCCACAATATACCTCTGTCAGACTAAAAATGTGTCTATGGTTTGATCACACGCAAAGAAAGAAAGAACGGAACTAGAAGGAGGTGTCGATGAAAGGTGCTAAAATGATCAAAGGTGAACAAAGATTTTGAGGTTAGACCAAAAATAGTGTTTACTCAACTTGAAAAGACAAAGGAGAAATGGCCTACAAACTAATTTCCCTACCTAATTTCAGAAACTTCAAATTAGGGCACTTCTCGGAGTTTAAATAGGCAACTTGAGAACAGCTATGGAAATGCTTCCTTTCGTGATTAAGTGACTCACATTAGGGCACAAGACCAGACTAAATCAGATCAGAAAAGGTAGACATTCAAAGTGGTTACATAGGCCTGTGCACCCAGTGGGTCTCACCTTCTGGAAGCAGATTAACAGATGCCTTTGTTTCCCAGCTGCCCATCCACTGGGCCTACACGCAGATCAGACTCCTCCAACTCCTCACTGATGTCTGTGCCCATTTACTTCAGGCTGACTGCACAGCAGCCTGAGAGTCTTCCTCTGGGCCAGAGCTCACACCTGTTTTCTCAGAAGCTCCTGCCTCGCATCTGGCAAAAAGCAGGACCGTTCAGTAAAGACTTTGGTTATTGTCTGGCTCAGTAGGGTTCAAGTTCTTTCTTAACCACCATATCCACACATGAACCACATGTAGCTTCTTGTTGAAAAGGTTCCCCCTATCTTTTTTGATTTGGCCAGTCAGTGTAGTACTCAGGCCGGGCATAGACCTTGAAGCAAGACACCAGAGTTGAGTCCTGGCTCTGCCGCTTGGAGCTGTGGCCTTCCTTGGCCTCTGAACCTCCCTTCCCCATCTAGAAAGGTCAGGTAATGCATCTTGAGGCTGTGCCTTTCACATAATAAACGCTCAAGAATCGGGAGCTGCTGCTAGTATGATGTTTTAGTGCTTCATTAAGTCAGTGCGTACCTTGTGGTGGTACAAAATGAATCAAATATAGACCTGCCTTAAGGACCTCCCAGCACAGAAAAAGAGCATGAACAAGTGCACACATAGGGTGACGCATGGAGTGTGTAGGTGGGACAGGAATTGCACGGACCTGTGCGAATTCACAGACCAAGAAATGATACATTGATCTGGTTCAGCCAAAATTACTTCCCAGCCGTTACACTAGCCGCCTTAGTATTCACTAGATACAAGGTTGTTTTATTTTAATCTTTTTTTTTTTAGATTTTTATTGATTTCAGAGAGAGGAAGGGAGAGGGAGAGAGAGAAAAATCAATGATGAGAGAGAATCATGGATCGGCTGCCTCCTGCATGTCCCCCACTGGGGATCAAGGCCACAACCCAGGCCTGTGCCCGGACCAGGAATTGAACCGCGACCTCCTAGTTCATAGGTCGACGCTCAACCACTGAGCCACGGCGCTGGGCTATTTTCATCAACTTCTACCTAGATTATATATCAGCAGTATAAGCGATGTTGGGGGAAAAACAATGAAAATTAAGTAAGATTTCACTAAAATAACTGAGTGAAAATGATTATTAGGTTTCCACGGTATCTGTTGAATTTTTTTAATATACAAAAAAAAATTTTTCACTCATATTTTTGTCATTGCCGTTCCATAAGGCCAGAAGTTTGGAACTGGCTTTAGTAGCTTCATAAAGCTGTTGATGGTGCGCTGGGGTCGGAGTTCACTGCAACATGTGGGACTAATTTCTTCATATCATCCCTTGCTTTCCAAGGCTTTCAATAAAGGATGATGAATGAGCTGGCCTTGAACTCATTTCCAGATTTTTTTTCCTACTCAGAACAAAGAAAAGGTCTGGAGAAGAGCAGGTAGAAGGAAGTGGATTAGGTTAACACGTTAACCGCCCGGTCAGTCACCGGTGACTGACACTATACTTTCTGTCCGGAAGAGAAAACGTGTTCATACCTTTTCAGAAGCAGCGGGGAAAGTGAGGACTGATTTCTGCCTTGTACTTTTTATCCCATTCACATCCGTTTAATGTTTTCAGTGAAAGAAAAGCCTGGTGTCCGTAGTTATTCAAAACTAAAAGGTATCCACAGTGCCTTCAACAGCGAATGCTCAAACTGTGGTACATCCACGCCATGGAATACTACCCAACATTAAAAAGGATTAAATTAGCCCGGCCAGTGTGGCTCAGTGGTTGAGCATTGACCTGTGAACCAGGAGGTCACGGTTCGATTCCAGGTCAGGGCACACGCCCGGGTTGCAGGCTCGATCCCCAGTGTGGGGTGTGCAGGAGGCAGCCTATCCATGATTCTCTCTCATCATGGATGTTTCTATCTCTCTTTCCCTCTCCCTTCCTCTCTGAAATCAATAAAAATATATTTTTTTAAAAACAAAATAATAGGATTAAATTATTGATACATGCAACAGCCTGGATGAATCTCCAGAGAATTATGCTGGATCAAAACCAATCCCAAAAGGTTATATACTGTGTGTTGCATTACTATAACATCTTTGAGATGACAAAGGTATAGATCAGCGGTTCTCAACCTGTGGGTCGCGACCCCTTTGGGAGTCGAACGACCCTTTCACAGGGGTCGCCTAAGACCATCGGAAAACACATATATCATTACATATTGTTTTTGTGATTAATCACTATGCTTTAATTATGTTCAAGTTGTAACAGTGAAATTGGGGGTCACCACCACATGAGGAACTGTATTAAAGAGTCACAGCATTAGGAAGGTTGAGAACCACTGGTATAGATGAAGAAGAGATTTGTAGTTGCCCAGGGTTAGGAGGGAGAGGGGGGAGGGAAATGAATGTGCCTTTAAAACGTGGTGATGGGAATATTCTGTAGCCTAACTAGTATCAGTGTCAGCATCCCCGTTGTGACCTTATATGACAGTTTGGGGGGAACCTGGGGAAGTGCACGTGAGATCTCTGTATTATTTCTTACAACTGGATGTGAATCACAAAATAAAAAATCAAATTTTAATAAAATTGGCCACAGTAATTTCCATGTGGATAACCACTTAATTTATAGCTTAAGCCCCACATCTCTAACATAATAAATAGTACCGCAAAGAAGCAGTTGCTTATATAGCAACTTGCTTCCTAGTGGAGAAAACTTGGAACGTATGGCAAGAACAGAATGAAGACTGAATAGGAAAATAAAGATAACTACTGTTACCCTTTTGGTGTATTTCATTCAGGGTTTTTTCTGACTATGTATTTATCGGTCACAATTGGGAAAATACCATTTATGCGGTTTTGTATTCTGCTTTGTTGAATTTCATATCATGAGGATTTCTGTTTTTAAAAGTCTTTAAAAGCAGTTTCATTTGGCTACATAGTCCATTCTATAGATGTTTTGTACTTGATGTGATCATTCTCTAATTGTTAGATTTTTTCCATTTTGTATTATAAACTAGAGGCCTGGTGCACGAATTCGTGCACAGCTGGGGTCCCTTGGCCTGGCCAGTGATCAGGGCCAATCGGGGTGGCCGGCCGGGGGGAGGGACTGGGAGAGGTTGACCAGCTGTGGGAGCACACTGACCACCAGGGGGTAGCTCCTGCGTTGAGCATCTGCCCCCTGGGGGTCAGTGAGTGTCATAGCGACCTGTCATTTGGTTGACTGGTTGTAACGGTCACTTAGGCTTTTATATAGATAGATAGATAGATAGATAGATAGATATCTTTATACATAATACTTTTTCTGCATTTCCTGTTTTTCCCTTAAGGTGGGTTCTGTAAATGGAACTACCCGAAGCAAAGCTCATGAGCATTTTTAAGGCTCTTTGTTCTGTTACCAGATTGCTTTCTGGAAAAGTGGTACCCATTTACATTCTCACCACTAAGGGCGTGCGAATGGTTAAGGTCCAAGACAGAAGTAATTAAAAAAAGCATTGCGTTCCAGAACAGACAGATTCTAGATACATATCTTCATCTAAAGCAGAGGTTCTCAACCTGTGGGTCGCGACCCCTTTGGTGGTCGAACGACCCTTTCACAGGGGTCGCCTAAGACCATCCTGCATATCAGATATTTACATGACGATTCATAACAGTAGCAACATTACACTTATGAAGTAGCAACGAAAATAATTTTATGGTTGGGTCACAACATGAGGAACTGTATTTAAAGGGCCAGAAGGTTGAGAACCACTGATCTAAAGCAAGGTTTCTCAACCTCAGCACTGTTGACATTTGGCGCTGCATCATTCTTTCCAGGGAAGGGGGACTGTCCTGGGCATTGTGGACTGTTTAATAGCACCCCAGGCCTCTACCCACTAGTGACAGTAGCACAACCTGTCCCCCCACCACCATGGTTGTGACAACCAAAAATGCAAAAGTGCGGGACAAAATTGCCGCTGAAAACTGCTGATCCAAGACTTACATGTGCAACAAGGCGCTTGTGCTTAGAATTTCCCTAGCATCGCACGCTGGTTCCTGAAGCCCTGCCTCTCAGGGTTTCCCTTCTTTCTCTGGAGTAAGTGTGTACAGGC
Organism: Myotis lucifugus; assembly: GCF_000147115.1. Classification (NCBI taxonomy): domain Eukaryota; kingdom Metazoa; phylum Chordata; class Mammalia; order Chiroptera; family Vespertilionidae; genus Myotis; species Myotis lucifugus. Next base: position 2,241,991 of record NW_005871124.1, on the reverse strand, counting down.
CGTCTGCAGGGTAAAGGAGGCTAGTCATTTCTTTAAGACTTTGTTACTACTTGGTGTATATTTTCCCTGCTGCTGGCTCTCGGGATTCCTGGTCTGAAGAGGAAATTAAAAGAAAGTGACCGCACTACCATATGCTTGACCTTGCAGAAATGGTCTGCCCTAATATTTAACACTAGAGGCCCAGTGCACAAAATTTGTGCATTCGGGGGGTGGGGTCCCCTCAGCCTGGATTGCGAGAGGGTGCAGGCGAGGCTGAGGGACCCCACCGGTGCACAATAGGGGCTGGGGAGGGACACGGGAGGTTGGTCAGCCAGGGAGGGACCGCGGGAGGGCTCCAGGGTGTGTCCGGCTCATCTCGCTCAGTCCCGATCGGCTGGACCCCAGCAGCAAGCTAACCTACCAGTCAGAGTGTCTGTCCCCTGGTGGTCAGTGCACATCATAGCAAGTGGTTAAGCGGCCTTAGTATATCATTAGCATATTACGCTTTGATTGGTTGAACGGATGACAGGACACTTAGCATATTAGGCTTTTATTATATAGGATGGCGTTTGGAAGTATCAGTATACTTACCCTTCGTCTTTGTCTTCTGAATAGAAAGGGTCCAGTAGACTGAGGATGACTTGCTTCTCTTGACGTTGTATGTGAACAAAGAAAAAAGAATGGATGGAGATATTTGCTAATTTAAGTTTGAGCCTTAAAAGTCCCAAGAAGCCTATTTTACACGGCAGGGGCTCCCCGTTGAAGGGGTTGGTCCCTCAGATCTGGCTTTACCTTCCGTTCCTGCTGGAATGGCCTATAGGAAAGGCTCACCGTGTTACTTCTGTAATATCCCAGCACCTCACGGGGCCAGGGAACTCACATTCCTCTGATGGGTAGCTTGCTGCACCCAGGTCTTCTAGCGGCTCGATTAGAGTTGATCAATTTCCTTAATTCAAGTAAGACCAGCTTCGATTTACTCTGAAAAATGAAGCGCACACATTACATTCTTAAGAACATAAACTCAGCAAAAATACTCCATCTTGAAAGATCCGAAATTCTGTGTAAGTCTGTCCTTCGCTCAGGACACTGACCTTTGACGTCTGCCGGTCGGCCCATTGTTCTGAAATGCAGCACGCACATGGCCCAGGTTGGTCTGCCATTGACTGTGTGCCGGCTGTCGTTCTGTCCCCCCAGGAGCCGTCTCCCAGGTGCTGGACAGCCTGGAAGAGATCCACGCGCTCACAGACTGCAGCGAGAAGGACTTAGACTTTCTACACAGCGTATTCCAGGACCAGCATCTTCACACGCTACTAGACGTAAGTCTTCCTTTTTGTTATCATTTGGGGGGGGTAAGTATTTAGCGTGTCATTTCACTTTATGTTCATTTCTCGATGTCCATAATAATAGTCCTTTGTCAGTTGCCTTAAGTCTGTGGGCAATCATCCATCACAGATTCAGAACTAAAATAAAGTGCTGGATGACAGAGAGCACAGTGCAATATAGCCTAACAAGTCACGGTGAAAAAATCATGCGTGTGTATTTCTATTAGAAGAACCCGTTGATCTCAGCCGTGGTTACTTTTCACTGCTTTAAACACTGTTTTGAAAACATCCGAGCCTCAAGCATGAGGATAGGAGAGAGAAAAGCCAAGAAAATATTGGGTAATGGACCGTGTTCCCACATTTCAGATCTAATGTTGCCGGTTTTCTGAGACTCGGTGCCTCCTTCAAACAGAGAATGCACTTCATTATGAAACGACAGGGCCATTGCGAGCAGGTCGAGATGCACAGAGAAATCAGAAGCCGATCGTTCCCACCCTCCTTCATCTCAGTCACGTTTTAGTAAAATGTCGTGGTTGTCAGACATTGACCTCTGTTCCCAGCTATTCACATGTCTGTTGTGCTCTGTCATTGCTGCCCATGATGCAAAGCGTTCACCGTGTGCGGCTCCCGCAGGAGGCATGCCCTTCGCTGGGCCTGGGCCGTGCGAGGGATGCAAGGAGCTGCAGCTGAGCGTGGAGTTGGGCTTATGTCAGTGCAGTCAGTGGCTAGGGCTTGGCCCAGACTGACTGGCCTCCTCTAGATCCAGGGCTTCCTGTCATGGAAAGGCTCAGAGACGCCCACATTGGTGTCTGAAGTTGTCTCTCTCTCACTAATACAACAAGGGGTCTGAGCGCCCCAAGCCTGAGACTCGGGGGAAATGCCAGGGCACGGCTGGCGTCCACAGGGAAGGGCGGGTGGGCAGGGCCAGGCTGGCCTCTGGGGCGGGGCCAGCCAGCAGCTCTTGCCCAATGCCAGCCTCAGACCTCACGGAAACATCTGGAATGACGGCTGCCTTCTTGGGTGGACGCTGTTCCAGCTTCAGAAGAGACTCAGAGTTTGGAGAGGAAAGACACGCCTCCAGTTCTCGTGGGTGCTTCTGACTTAGAAACTCAGAGATGTGTCTACCGTGTCAGCATCTGCCTCCCAGCGCACCTGGCTCTCAAAGGGGCTCTGCTCCGTGACAGGACGCCACGTCTGCAGAATTGGGCAGACGGGGCTCCGCGGGAACCCCAGCCCCTGCCTGCGGTGACCGGCTGTGAGGCCGGCCCAGGGCAGTGTTGGGAGGCACTTGGTTCTAACGATCCAAACTGAGCCGCCCTTCGGTGAGCGCTTCATCAGCGTGGGCGACGCAGGCATCATGCCCTCCAGCCCGGAGATGCGCTTCTCAGCTCTTGTCTCAGACCCCAGAGGCCATTTCAGCAAAGTAGCCAGTGAAGTATTCACCTGCCACATGGAGAAGCCACTCAAAGGGCTTTATTTGGTTTGGAGTTTTTTATACTTTTTTAAATATGTTTTTATTGATGTCAGGGAGGAAGGGAGAGAGAAACATCCATGATGAAGGAGGATCATGGATCGGCTGCCTCCTGCACGCCCCACACTGGGGATGGAGCCTGCAACCTGGGCCTGTGCCCTGACCGGGAATTGAACCGTGACCTCCTGGTTCATAGATCGAAGCTCAACCACTGAGCCACACCAGCCGGGCCCATTAAAATGTCTTTAGTACTTAAATGCTTGTGGTGTACACCGAAAAAGGAACACAGTCTGGCCATCTCTTGAGAAGAAGCTTTTCGAACTTGGACCATTCATGATTCTTCCTTCTAAGCTTCCATATCTCATCATTGGATTTGGATTGTTTTGTTTTGCAAAATCAATGTTGGTTCCCTATTAAGGATTCCAAGTAGCGACACCTCGTGGCATAGTTTTGCGGACCTGGGATTGACTGTTACTTAATCCCACTGAGACAGTTTATAAAATGCCTTAATTAAATTGGAACAATTCCTGTTCATTCCAAAATAGCTAAATGCGAGGCCCTCGTTCTCACGCTGCCAAGAAACAGGATTAAGTTCCTATAGAAGACTAACGATCACCTGCTGTCTTGTTTTTTCTAGTCATGCCTTTAAAACAGTAACAAACTCGACATTCAAAGAAAGATTATTAGCAGTTACTTAGAGGAAGCAAAACACGTGTCATGTTGAAAGAACTTACAGTAAAACAAAAGAAGAAATACAGTGGCTCCTCTGCGGGGGGGGGGGGGGGGAGATGCTCTCTAATTTGAATTCTAGTAAAACATATCTGGTTTCATCTGTAGTTAGAAATAGGTCCAGAATCTCTAAATATTTGCTACCCAACCAGTTCCACCCGGCACACACCCCGCTCCTTGTTTTGTAGGAAGCAAGAAAGAGGCTTGAGGAGGAGCCGTGCCTGGTCCAGCTTGGCCCAGTGTGTCTACTTTCGGAACTTAAAAGCCCTGGTGCAGCCCGGCCGGTGTTGCTCAGTGGTTGAGCATCGGCCTATGAACCAGGAGGTCAGGGTTCGATTCCCAGTCAGGCACGTGCCCGGGTTGCGGGCTCCATCCCCAGTAGGGGGCGTGCAGGAGGCAGCCGGTCCATGTTTCTATCTCTCTATCCCTGTCCCTTCCTCTTTTTAAAATCAATAAAAATATTTTTTAAAGGCCCAGACCGGTGTGGCTCAGTGGATCGAGCGTCGGCCTGCGGACTCAAGGGTCCCGGGTTCGATTCCGGTCAAGGGCATGTACCTCGGTTGCGGGCACATCCCCAGTGGGGAGTGTGCAAGAGGCAGCTGATGGATGTTTCTCTCTCATCGATGTTTCTAACTCTCTATCCCTCTCCCTTCCTTCCTCTCTGTAAAAAATCAATAAAATATAAAAAACATATTTTTAAAAGCACTGTCGCAGAGATGGTCTGTATGTGAAATGTACAGATCCATTTTAGTATAATACAACTTGTCATGTGTATTAATTTGCTGAAACTGCCATCACAAAGCACCCTGAACCGGGCGGCTGCAAATAGAAATTACTCCCTCGAGGTGGAGGTCCTAGATCAGGATGTCTGCTGGGCTGGGCTCCCTCCAAGGAGCCGAGGGAAGAATCCCTCCTCGCCTCTGTCCGTTTCTGGTAGTTGCCTGCAATCCTCGGCTTGTGGGTGCATCACTCCGATCTCCAACTCCATCTTCACGTGGCATTTTCTCCTGCATGTGTGTGACTCTGTGCCTTCACATGACTTCCTGTAAGGCCTCCTGGCATGGGGTTGAGGGCCCACCCTAATTCAATATGACCGCATCCATTTTAAAAATATATTTCTGTTTATTTCAGACCGGAAGGGAGAGGGAGAGAGAAATAGAAACATCAACGATGAGAGAGAATCATGGATCGGCTGCCTCCTGCACGCCCCACACTGGGGATGGAGCCTGCAACCCGGGCCTGTGCCCTGACCAGGAATCAAACCCGGGACCTCCTGGTTCATAGGTCAACTCTAAACCACTGAGCCACATCAGCCGGGCAATATGACCTCATCTTAATTAATGACATCTACAAAGACCGTATTTCCAGATACGGTCATATTCAGTAAACATGAATTTTGAGGGACAGTATTCAGCCCACTGCCTCATGGGAATCTGATTTTTGCCCTGAATTGATTCTTCGGGTGTGAGTGCAGATGACACAAATCTAATATAAAATAGTGACATGTTACAAGTGATACGCTACCCTGTCGTTCATGAATCGGGCTTTCTCGGAAATTGGTGTTAAAGTGCAGTTAGTTATGTCTTTTAATGATATTTTGAACTAGTTTGGGCTTGGAACTTGCATGTGACCCACGGGATGGTCACATGATGGATGTTTCTTTGATGGGCTGAAAAATCAAGAGGAGGTGTGGTGTGTTTTTTTTTTAGACAAAAAGCATTTTGCAAATTTTATTTCCTGATGATTCTCAGTCTTCTCACTTTCTTGTGGAAATGTTCCTATTACAGAATAAATGTTTATTTTATAAGTCAACAGTGTCATAAAACATTGTTAAGTGACACATTTATCTCTCACCCTGCCAAACTCTGACAACTGAGTTTTAAACATTCACCCACCATCTGTCATACCTCGGAGCAGCTTTTAGCGTTCACTGCTGTTTCAGAGCAAGGGTGAGACCCCACCTAGTTGAGATGATTTCTGTGGGAAGCCCTGAAATCATGTTTTCTAAAAATGTAATTAGTTATTAGATTAATGAAACAAAAACTACTGGCAATAGCCACGTAATTTAGCAGGGTGTTTTGTTTTTTAAAATATATGTTTCTTGATTTCAGAGAGAGAGGAAAAATAAGAGATAGAAACATCAATGATGGGAGAGAATCATGGATCGGCTGCCTCCTGCACGCCCCACACTGGGGATGGAGCCCACAACCTGGGCCTGTGCCCTGACCAGGAATAGAACCATGACCTCCTGGGTCATAGGTGGACGCTCAACCACTGAGCCACGCCGGCCAGGCTTTTTTTTTTTTTCTTTAATTTAGCTCTTTTATTTTTTTACTGTTTTTATTGATTTTGAGAGAGAGAGAGACACAGAGAGAGAACCATTAATGATAGAGAAACATCACCAATCAGCTGCCTCCTGCACGCCCCCTACTGGGGATCGAGCCCACACTCTGGGCATGTGCTCTGACCAGGAATCGAATTTAGCAGTTTTATATGATTAATTTATAAGTAGATTTTTATCATGGATCCAGTAACATTTTCAAATATTGCATTAGAAAGAAACCGGTGTCTGGACTCCTCCATATTTTGTTTCACTGGCGCCTGTATTATCATTCTTTGCTGCTCAGGGAGAGGCAGAGTTAGAGGTTTTCTCTGCCCCGGAGCTGGTACTGGAAAACTGCGACTTGATTTACTGTTTTGCTTTTTTGAGAGGATGTGAAATTAGTAGTCAGATTTGGGAACAGCATATTTTTAGAACTTGGATGTTTCCTAAAAGAGCTTCTACGGTAATTTGATGGTTTTGAGCAATTTGGAGTCTGAGAAAGAACCTGATACACTGTTGGATTTGGATGTTTAAATAGACTACCAGTCAGGAAATGCCAAAGCGAAGTTTCCCATGAGTTTCTAGTCCAGTTGATTCGCACTTAAATGTCTGCAATAATAAGGCCTGTCTGAGGGCCTTCAAAGGCTGAGCAGCTGGTACCTTCTCTGGGTCCCATCCCCTCTTTTTTTAAAATATGTTTTTATTGATTTCAGAGAGGAAGGGAGAGGGAGAGAGAGATAGAAACATCCATGATGAGAGAGAATCATGGATTGGCTGCCTCCTACACGCCCCACACTGGGGATCGAGCCCACAACCAGGCATGTGCCCTGACCGGGAATTGAACCTCCTGGTTCATAGGTTGATGTTCAACCACTGAGTCATGCCAGTCAAGCAGTTATGCTTTTTTATGAAAGGAACTTGAGGCCCAGTGCACGGGATCGGGCCAAAACTGGCTCTCCAACATCCCCCAAGGGTCCGGGATTGTGAGAGGGCGCAGGCCAGGCCGAGGGACCCCACCGGTGCACAATCGTGGCCGGGGAGGGACACAGGAGGTTGGCCAGCTGGGATGGGACCACGGGAGGGCTCCAGGGCATGTCCGCTCCGTCTCGCTCAGTCCCGATCGGCCGGACCCCAGCAGCAAGCTAACCTACCGGTTGGAGTGTCTGTCCCCTGGTGGTCAGTGCACATCATAGTGAGCGGTTGAGTGGCCTTAGCATATCATTAGCATATTACGCTTTGATTGGTTGAACAGCCAACCAGATGACCAGACACTTAGCATATTGGGCTTTTATTATATAGGATGTGTGATTTTCACTGAAAGCATTATTAATTACAGGAGGCCCTCTAGTTCCCGTATTTCTCCAGATGAATTAATTCTTCAGACAGGGGTTGGAATTTACTCTAAAATGCCGAGAACAATGAATCACCTAGTCCCCGGTACCAGTGTTTCCCAGTGAGTGCCATTCGCTGTTGTGACACCTCAGTAAACTTTACCAGAAGGCAATGGAATGTTCCCAAAGCCGTCGAAGTGCAGCAAGCACTGGTCTTTCTTTCCGGAAAGGAGGCCTTTTGCACCAGACAGGAATGCGATACGCTCAGTTAAAGAACATTCGGTGGGACTGGCTTCACAGTCCAGGAACATAGCTCTCCTTCTCTTTGCGGCCCTTCAAAAATTATCTCATCCAACCACTTCTGCTAGGCTGTCTTTGTCTTGTTCTCTTTTAACTTCCCACAACAGAAATTCGGTTTTGCTACAGCTCCTTGTCCAAATGCTTGGCGCTTACCTAAGCACAATAAAGGTCATATCATAATAAGTATTGCATCAGTCATTAAATAACATAGTATATGGCAAACCCAATGTAAATGTTTTCTTTTAAAGCAGCAACGTACTAATAGGATATTCATTTAGTGTAAATGTTATTGAACTATTGTTGTGGATGCTTCAATATGTAAAGCACATTCAGAAATGAGGTTTTTACCTTTTTTAACAATGTTTTTCGTGTTTTTTTAATGGGAAAGTTTATATTATAGTGACATTTCTCACAGTTGGGCAAACTCTTCGATCTGGTATTTGAAAGTGCACTGTTGCAGAAGGTTTGATTAAAGGCAAAATAAAGCCTGCCTATGTCATCTACGTAGGCTTGTTTTCCCTCATGATTTCTTTTGCTTGCTCAAGAATAGGCATTATGGCCTGGCTGGTATGGCTCAGTGGTTGAGCTTTGAGCTATGAACCAGGAGGTCCCGGGTTCAATTCCTGGTCAGGGCATATGCCCGGGTTGCAGGCTCAATCCCCAGTGTGGGGCTGTGCAGGAGGCAGCCGATCCATGATGTTTCTCTCTCATCGATGTTTCTATCTCTCTATCCCTCTCCCTTCCTCTCTGTAAAAAACCAATAAAATATATATATTTTTTAAAAATGAGATGATTTCGTATTTTGAATGGAAATAGAAAGTGACATAGTAGCGGATTCCTTCATCTTTATGTTGGAGGGTGCGATCTCAGGATTTCATATCACCACCAACTTCATTCTGCTTTGTTTCAAACAGCCCGTCTCAAATATAGAAGGCGGCCTCCTAACGGAACTGGGCTCGCAGACAGACAGACAGACAGAGCGCGTCCTCGGGCTGTGTGGGCACCTCTGCCGCGGCCCAGAGCGGGCAGGGAGCCTGGGGCCTGTGTACCAGACAGTCTCCAGCTCTGTTTCCCGTGCCGCTCCCTACATTTCCTCATTTCGCTGTGGGGTTTTTTTTTTTTAATGTTTTTGTGGGTTTCTTTTAATAAAAAATGCTGAGGTTGGGTAACTATCATTTCATTAGAAAGAAAAAACAAATAGATTCATTCTTGTTTTCTCTCCAGTGATAATACATTAACATTTTTCCCTCCCTCACCTCACCTTCTATGCTTCAGTTTTACAAATACATTTGTTATCTTCAATTTTCAGGAAAGCAAATAGCAAAAGGAATATATTTGGGGGGTGTTGTTGTTGTTGTTTAGTTTTGGTTTGGGGTGGGGGTTTTTTAATATTTTTTATTGGTTTCAAAGAGGAAGTGAGCGGGAGAGAGAGAGAAACATCCATGATGAGAGAGAATCATGGATCGGCTGCCTCCTGCACACCCCACACTGGGGATCGAGCCCACAACCCGGACATGTGCCCTGACCGGGAATCGAACCCTGACCTCCTGGTTCATGGATCGATGCTCAACCACTGAGCCACACCGGCCGGGCAAGGAATATTCTTTGTCATTTCAATCCACCTTGAATGTAGGCTTCTAGTGCATCAGCTACAGCTCTCGGGCCAAGCCAGGCGCCTGTTCTTGAAGGGAGTTGTGTTGTACCACAGCCACGCCCACTATTTTATGAATCGTTAGTGGCTGCCTTCACATGCGTGGCTGGGTTGAGTGGTTGTGACAAAGTTCAAATGGCCCTCCACGCCCGAATATTTACCATCTGGCCAGGAAAGGATGAGGATTCTAACATTTTTACCGGGGCAGGGCTGTAGTTGATTGGCTAATATCTTTATTGTTGAAAGTTTTACAGATGTCCCTCTTTCCCACCCCACCCCACCCCCCCCCCGCCGCCTCCTCCCCAGGCCTTTACCACACTATTGTCTGTGTCCCTGAGTTATGCATATATGCATACAAGGTCTTTGGTTAATCTCGTCCCACCCACCCTCACACACACACTCTGAGATTCGTCGATCCGTTGTGGCATGCTTCCACATGATACTTGTATTTCTCTGACTGGCTTATTTCACTTAGCATGATACTCTCCAGGTCCCTCCATGCTGTCTCAAAGGGTAAGAGATCCTTCTTTTTTACAGCTGCATAGTATTCCATGGTGTAAATGTACCACAGCTTTTTATCCACTCATCTATTGATGGGCACTTGGGCTGTTTCCAGATCGTGGCTATTGTAAGCAATGCTGGGATCACTGGGTGCAATAGCAGTTCCATATTTAATTTTTGAGGAAACTCCATACTGCTCTCCACAGTGGCTGCGCCAGTCTGCATTCCCACCAGCAGTGCACGAGGGTTCCCTTTTCTCCACATCCTCGCCAGCACTTGTTTGTTGATGGTAGCCATTCTGACAGGTGTGACATGGTACCTCATTGTCCTTTTAATTTGCATCTCTCTGATATCAAAATGAAAAGGGAACCCACTATATGAGAGAACATATTTGCCAATGATACATCTGATAAGGGGTTAATTTCCAAAATATATAAAGTACTCATGCAACTCAACAGATGGCCAAGAGACATATGAGGAAATGCTGAATGCCATTAATCATCACCTCACACCTGTCAGAATGGCTACCATCAACCAATCAACAAGTGACAAGGGCCTGAATAGTGATTCTCACTTTCCTACTCCATGCCTCAGTTTCCCAATCTGTAAAGTGGGGAGAATAGGGGTGCCAACCTTATAGGCTTATTTGAGGAATGTGTATTAAGAACTTTAAGTAGGAACTAGCATGTAATAAGTGCTCAATAAAAGTAGCACTTGTCATTGTTGTTATTAGTACTGTTATTCTTACTCTCAGAACTTAACACTGCATCTAAGATTGACAGCTGCCCGAAGCAGAGACTTCTAGACCCCGTTTCAAGTTCTGATTCAGTAGGTCTGGAGGGAGGCTAGAACCTGCATGGTTCCTACCCCCCTCAGCTGATTATGCTCCGAGTCCTCAAGAAAGCACTCTGAACCCTAGCCAGTGTGGCTCAGTGGCTAGAGCATCAGGCCTGCGGACCGAAGGGTCCCAGGTTCAATTCCGGTCAAGGGCACATGCCTGGGTTGCGGGCTCAGTCCCATGTGCAGGAGGCAGCCAATCCATGATTCCCTCTCATCATGGATGTCTCTATCTCTCCCTTCCTCTCTGAAATTAATAAAAATATATTTTTTTATAAAAACCACTCTGACCTGAGACCCAGGGAGCCGCGCTTGGCACAGCAAGGCCAGGCCGAAAATAAAAGGCCTCCAGTGGGATTTCTGTGGCTTTGTGAGTACCAAGCAGCGCGCATGGATCCGCTGTGTAAATAGAAACGCAGACGAAGCCTCGCTGCAAAGTGTGAGAGCAGCGCTCGTGGTAGCCCTTGGCCAAGAAAAAGACAAACTTTATGTGGTGAGATTCTCATAGAGCGATAGTGCCGCCAATGTTATTATTCATGTTGTTTTTGACTTTGATTGTTAATACTTGGACAGGTCGGGTGATGACTGTGTCTATTTCTTTTACGTGTTATGTATTTTCAATGTTTTTAGTTAACTGATGGCTCCTTGCATTGTTGGGGGGAGGGGAGCAGAGGCGGGGGCGTGGGTGGGGGGGGGGTGACCTCTCAGTAGTATGGCTGTACATAGTAGGGAAGTTTTTTTTTAAAAAGGCAAAACCAACCCCCAAAAGAATCCCCACGTATTTTAGAGAAGTGAGGAACCAGAAGTGGCAGCCCAGCCGAGCTCATTTTTAACTTGTCACTTTGCAAAGCAGGCTGTTGAATAAGACATTTCATCTGAGCTAGAAACCAATATTTCAGTTGCATTTCCACACTATAAAGATTCTTCTCTAATGAAGTAATGGTCTTCAGAAAGTTAAATTTTCAGACCATTTAGATTTGTGGGGCTTTTAAATATTTTTAGATTCTGTCCATGTCTTCTCTTTGGGGTAGCATGGAGGGACCTGGAAACTATTGTGCTAAGTGAAATAAGCCCATCTGAGAAAGACAAATATCACGTGATCTCACTGATCTGTGGAATCTAATGAACAAAATGAATTGACCAACAAAATAAGACCAGATGCAGGGAGCCGTGGAACAGACCGACACACCTCGATGTGGGGTTGGGGGGACGAGAAGAGATCAACCAAAGAACTTACATACTTATATGCACAGCCCATGGACACAGGCAATAGGCTAGTGAAGACCTGGGGGTGGGTAGAGGGTGAAGTGGGGGGTGGGATTGGGACGGGGAGATGGGAGATATCTATGATACTATCGACAACAAAAATCTATTTAAAAATAAATAAATACCATTTAAAAAACGAATGTCTTCTCAAACTTTGTGGCTCTCAGATTTTTAAGGCAAAGGTTATGTCCTTGGCTTCCTGTTGAGCCTTTGGGCTGGCGCTGTGGGTGAGCAGCCCTGGTGAGCAAACAGGAGCCTCTGCGAGAACATTCCTTCCTGGAAGGGCTTGGCTTGCCCTTTCCCAAGACTGAGATTTCTGTGAAAATTCCTCAGTCGGGTCTTGGCCAAAAAGCATTCTTTCCTTTTCCTCCGCCTTCATCTTGTTCACTGTTGCTTCTATCAGAGGGGAGCATCCCGCGAGTCCTGAAATATTGCTGAATTGAAAATGACAAGGCAGTCGCCACATTGACAGAATTTGGGGCCACCTCTTTAAAAGTGGTTCTGGTAGGATTTGCACACGACTCCTATTCCAGCAAGTTTCCTTGAAGGATCAAAAGATGAACAGGAAGATCCCACGGAAATCGTCAGCCTGCTCTTGGAAGAGGGAAACATTGTTCAGTGAAATAATAGACATGACGTGCTGAATTCCAGCAAAGAGTAATAAGTGATTGGCTTCTCTCCTTTGCTTTCAGCTGTATGACAAAATTAACACGAAGTCTTCGCCGCAAATCAGGAACCCTCCGAGTGATGCAGTACAGAGAGCCAAAGAGGTAAGTGACATATTTTGTATGTTTGTGTTTTAATATATTTCTATTGATTTCAGAGAGGAAGGGAGAGGGAGAGAGAGATAGAAACATCATTGATGAGAGAGAATCATGGATCGGCTGCCTCCTGCATGCCCCCCACTGGGGATCGAGCCTGCAACCAGGTCATATGCCCTAACCGGGAATCGAACTGTGACCTCCTGGTTCATAAGTCAATGCTCAACCACTGAGCCACACCGGCCGGGCTGAGGGACATTTTTGTAAACAGACCTGGGAGTCCGAGAGCAGCATTCCCCAGGTTCCAGGGCTGGTTCTGCTGTGTGAACCTGAACTTGTTAACACAGCAACTTTTGCTTCTCTTTTTTTTTTTTTAAGTTATTTTACTGCACTTGATGGAACAGACATGCTCTGAACATTTGAGTTGCTTTTTAAGGTGGAAATGTTTGCAAGTTAATTAAATATCTGCAACATGTAAGTTCAGAGATACGTCATTTCTATAAATTGTCAGATAATGTTTGTCTGTCAGACTTTTTAAAACTTTTTTGATATGGAAACGTGACATTGTAGAAAGTTGGGAAAATAAAAATTAATGCATGATCCCATCACCCTAACTCAGTAATTTTCATTTGCCTGTCCTTTTCCAGTCATGATCCATTTGCATAGAAATGTTTATATACAATCAAAATGTATCCTTTTTTTACCTGACATATAATGAGCATTTTCCTATGTTTCTACTTGGTCTGTGTAAATATAAGTTATGACGACATAATTTCTCTTTTTTATTACTAAATGCTCATGAATTGGCAATTCCTCCATTGTGAGACACCTAGTGGGGGGTTTTCCACTTTTTGATGTCATAAAAGCCTTCATGCAAATAAACATTTCCCTTTGGAAACTTTGTCTTATGAAGTGAGAGAATCTGAAGGGCATCATTCCTTCCCCACCAGGTTTACACACAAGACCTGTCCCGGAAAATATCAAATATTCATTGAGAAACAAAACCTCGGACAGGGGCCTGCGAGGCCCACCCATGTCTGGTCCGGGCACCAGCCAGGAGACATCCTCTCTAACTCAGGAGACCACACCTCGGTGTTTCAAATCATAGATTGAGGCCTGGCCTTTTTGGCTCAGTGGCTAGAGCATCAGCCTGCAGACTGAAGGGTCCCGGGTTCGATTGCGGTCAAGGGCATGTACCTCGGTGGCAGGCTCCTCCCCGCCCTGATTGGGGTGCGTGCAGGAGGCAACCCATCCATGTGTGTCCCTCTCACACTGATGTTTCTCTCTCTGTGTGTCTCTCTCTGCTCTCTCTAGAAATCAGTGGGAAAAATATCCTCAGGTGAGGATTTAAAAAATAAAACAAAATACAACTTCCTTTAAAAAAATTTTTTTAATTAAATTTTAAAATAAAGAAATAAGATCATAGATTGTGAGAGTAGCGAGGGACCAGAGAGAGTATATGGTTTCATCCTTTCATTTTCTAGTAGCAAAACTCAAAGCATAAAATACAGCAAGGAGAAGTGGCTTGTCGTGTAGCAAAATTAATGACCAGCATAACCAGTACTGGGTAAGTGTGCTTTGAGATAAGAAAGAAACCCTCCAGCCCTGGCCAGTTTGGCTCAGTGGATAGAGCGTCGGCCTGGGGACTCAAGGGTCCCAGGTTTGATTCCGGTCAAGGGCATGTACCTTGGTAGTGGGCACATCCCCAGTGGGGGGTGTGCAGGAGGCAGCTGATCGATGTTTCTCTCTCATCGATGTTTCTAACTCTCTATCCCTCTCCCTTCCTCTCTGTAAAACATCAATAAAATATATTTTAAAAAAGAAAGAAAGAAAGAAACCCTCCGGTTGCTGTTTGTCCCATGGCCCTGAGGTGGTGAGTAGCCTGTGGGTTTGCTGCTGAAATCGAAGCCTGAGGCTAAGGGCGCTCAGGCGTCCCATCCGCCCAGGGTGCAGGTCTCCCAGGGGAGGCGAGAGTTCCTACTGCAGGGATGGGCCCTCCGAGCCAGTCCTGCCAGGCAACCGTGATTGGCTCAACTTGGGGCATTGGATGTCGTTTGTATAAGCGCTCTGGGCCCAACCAGCTCCAATTAAGAACCGTAGCAAGATGTTTACTCTGAAGGACAATGGAGGCTTCCCCCGGCTCATGTCACAATCAAATTCTAAATGTGTAAACTCCATCTTGGTGGTAAGGGATAGTTTTTGAAGAACAGCTTCATTTTTCTTAATATATTTGTATTGCTTTCAGAGAGGAAAGGAGAAGGGAGAGGGAGAGAGAGAAACATCCATGATGAGAGAGAATCATGGATCGGCTGCCTCCTGCACGCCCCACACTGGGGATCGAGCCCACAACCCAGGCCTGTGCCCTGACCGGGAATCGAATCGTGACCTCCTGGTTCCTAGGTCGATGCTCAACCCCTGAGCCACGCCGGGTGGGCTCATCCATAACTTTTAATTTAAAAGACTTTTATAGTTTTAAAACATATCCTGTCTGCACTATGGTATATCTTGCTTTTTTATGTTTTAGGTATTGGAAGAAATTTCATGTTACCCTGAGAATAGTGATGCGAAGGAACTAAAGCGTATTCTAACACAACCTCATTTCATGGTGAGTAACCATTAAATCCCCACAGAGCTACAACTTTCCTTTCAAAAGAAGCTCTTCATATTTTTAGATTTTTTTATTAATGTATATTGGCATTCAATATTCTATTCGTTTCAGGTGTACACGATGTGATCGCTACCATAAGTCTATTAACCATCTGTCACTGTGCAAAGTTATGATATTATTAACATATTCTCTGTGCTGTACACTACACCCCCGGGGCTTCTTTATTTTTTAACTAGAAGTTTGTACCCTTCACCTTTTTAAAAAAGTTTCTAGCAGTCCTCATAAAACAGCCATCTTCATCAAATGCAATTTATTCCTGCAACATCAGACTGTTAACATTACAGTACAAAGTGACATGCGCACTGCTATCAGTAAACATTTCCAAAAAATAATAAATAATTCTTGTCATCTCTGAATATCGAGGTAGATGCTTGAAAGACATTTTCAGTCAAATATGTAATTGCCTGCTGTGTGCCAGGCGCCATGCTGGGCACTGAGGGTCGTAGTGAGGAGGACAAGGTCCCTGCCCTCAGGGCGCTCCCATTCTAGTGGGGACGGGGTGAGGGGAGATATGTGAGCCGGAGACAGATGGTGAGGAGTAAACTAACAAGATCATCCTATATAATAAAAAACTAATATGCAAATTGTCCCCTCGGGAGTTCGACCACTCACTGACATGCGCTGACCATCAGGGGGTGGTGTGGAATGAAGGAAGGCCCGGCAGCCGGCAGCCAGGGGAAGGAAGGCCCCCATCGGCCCTGATTGCCGGCCAGGCCTAGGGACCTTACCCGTGCACGAATTTTGTGCACTGGGCCTCTAGTTTCATATAATGATCATGACTATGAAGAAAAGAAAGGATAATGGGGCAGAGATGATAGTCAAGTGGGAGCTACTTTATTTTTTTTTAATATATTTTTACTGATGTCAGAGAGGAAGGGAGAGAGATAGAAACATCCATGATGAGAGAGAATCATGAATCAGCTGCCTCCTGCACGCCCCACACTGGGGATCGAGCCCACAACCCGGGCCTGTGCCCTTGACCAGGAATCGAACAGTGACCTCCTGGTTCATAGGTCGACGCTCAACCACTGAGCCACACCGGCCAGGCGGGAGCTACTTTAGATAACCAGAGGAAAGCCCCTCTGAGGTGTGAACGCTGAGCCAAGACTTGTGATACGAAAGAACCAGCCTTCTGAACGTGCAGGCCTGGGGAACAGCAATGAGCGACCAGGGGCAGGAAGGAGCTGTGTAGGGTCAACATATGGAAGGAAGGCCACTGTGGCTGCGACCTGGTGAAAGAGGAGCGAGTGGTACAAGCAGAGCTAGAAGACAGGGCCTTCCCGGCCATGGTGAGGAGTCGGGATTTGTCCTGATGGCACGAGGAGGGCACCGGGGGGTTGCAAGCAGGAAAGTACTATCAGCTCGGAGCTTTAGCTACTGCTGGGCTGATGGGCACAGAATGGACTGTAGGAGGGATGAGTTAAAAGAAGGAGGCCACTGAGAAGGCTGTTGTGAGAGGTGGTTGGGGCTTGGAGAAGGATGGGGCGGGCGGAAAATGGGCAGATTGAGATTCTACATCAGAGATGGTTGGATATGACAGAACTTGCTCAAGGTTGGCATGGGAGGTGGTGTGACTAATCCCTTTTACAGTTCACAGAGGAAACTGTGCCCTCAAGGCTTGTCCGGCTGGCGTGGCTCAGTGGCTGGGCGTCAACCTATGAACCAGGAGGTCAGGGTTCGATTCCCAGCCAGGGCACATGCCTGGGTTGGTGGCTCCATCCCCAGTGTGGGGCGTGCAGGAGGCAGCCGATCCATGATTCTCTCTCATCACTGATGTTTCTGTCTCTCTCTCCCTCTTCCTTCCTCTCTGAAATCAATAAAACATATATTTTAAAAAAAGAATATGCCAAGTAAAAAGAGGAAAATCAAAGATGGAATATTTTTCCTCAAATACGTTATAAGGGATGATTGGGCAATTGTTACTAATCAGAAATAGCTGTTACTTTTAATTACATAAGAAGAATCGTGTAATAGGAAAAAACACTTTTTGTACTGTAATAAGGATGTGGACAAGATAACTTCAGATAAGAGTGAAAAAAATCTGACTATTTTAAAATGAATAGAAAAACTATGAATTTCAGGTTCAAAAAGTGGTTCCTCTGGCTTCTTAATTTCACATCATAAAATGTACCACTTAATGAAGCTTTCACAACAACCCAAGGTGGTTTTAAACATTTTGTTTTGGGGCCCTAACCGGTTTGGCTCAGTGGATAGAGCGTTGGCCTTTGGACCCAAGGGTCCCAGGTTCGATTCCGGTCAAGGGCATGTACCTTGGTTGCGGGCACATCCCCAGTAGGGGTTGTGCAGGAGGCAGCTGATCGATGTTTCTAACTCTCTATTCCTCTCCCTTCCTCTCTGTAAAAAATCAATAAAATATTTAAAAAATAAAAATAAACATTTTGTTTTGGGGAAAGTATGATACAAATTTGCTTATAAAATCTTCTGTTCTACATCTGATTTCTTAAAGAAAAAAAGAAATCATTAACTTCTATTAGTACGTATGTCTTTACTGCTTTGTATTTTATAATTGCAATAAGCAAAGGATCTCTCTTTTTTAAAATTGCTATTTAGTGATTTTTAGAGAAAGAGAGGAAGGGGGGAGAGAGAGACAGAGAGAGAGAGAGAGAGAGAGAAACATCAATTGGTTGTTCCACTTATTTCCGCAATCATTGGTTGGTTCTTGACCAGGGACGGGACCCACAACCTTGGCGCATGGGGCCCGCACTCTAACCAACTGAACCACCGGGCCAGGGCCAGGGTCTGCTCTTTTGAAAAAATTAGTCTTTCGAATGGAATAATTAAAAAAGGTATTAGTGTGATAACATTTTTATCATGACTTTTAGAGTACAGACTTTAAAAAATCATTTAAATCTATACTTATTTACTCTTCCTTTAATTACTGCAAATATTTATAAGTATATGCATTTTTAAGTGTCAGGTAATTCAATGTTAAGTCCCCCTGTTTTACTGATCAGAAAGCAAAGAAAAAGCCAGATAATTGAACAAATAAGCGAAATTATAAATAGGCTAAGAATAACTCCCAAACCTTGGCATCATAACCACATATAAGCATTAAAATATTTTCCTTTAGCTATTAATATTTCTTTAAAAATACTAAGGTTTTGAAACCATAATTGAAAAATGTTTCTAAGATAGAAAGTTTCTGCGTTTAAAGGTCTATTTGACATAGTATATATAGCTCAGAATAGTATTTCCCACATGCTTCCCTCGGAGTGACCAGTGGGCTCAAGTTAAGTTGATAGGAAAACTAATCCTCATTACAAGCGAGCCCACTTTTAAAAGCATGGGCTTTGGAGCCAGTAAGATCTGGGTTTGGAACCACAAGGACGCCACTTACGAGGTGGGTGACCTCAAGCAAGCCTGGTGATCAGCTTTTAAAATATATTTGTATTGATTTCAGAGAGGAAGGGGAGGGAGGGAGAGATAGAAGCATCCATGATGAGAGAGAATCATGGATCGGCTGCCTCCTGCATGGCTCACACTGGGGATCGAGCCCACAACCTGAGCATGTGCCCTGACCTGGAGTTGAATCATGACCTCCTGGTTCATAAGTCAATACCCAACCACTGAGCCACACGGGCCGGGCTGGCATATTCTTTTTAATGGCTTTTTTTTTAACAACCTGTAAGTGGCCCCTTGTATTCTATTTGCAGATACATTGGAGCCTCAGGTTGACTTTGATCTTGTGGCAAACTGGTTACTATCAAGTATGACCTCCTTTGGTAGCATAATTTGAGCGTTTTTCTTTTAAAGTTCAGTTTGAGTATTATTTTGTGATTCCTTATAAATAATACATTAAAATACAAGTATTTGCTTATATATTTAAAAGGAGAAATAGGAAGAAAAGGGAGAAATAGAAATCACTTGCCAAAAGCAGCATAAACACTTTCTCTCCAACCCATGTCCCCGCCATTATAACCTAACAAAAGCTTGGTTCTTTGTTTACCTGGCGACGTGTCCTCCGATCCTACTAAGCACCTTTTTTAAAATTCACTAATTATGGAAGGCACACCTAGAATGGATACAGTTGGGCTAATTTTAGCAGATGAAGTTTTCAGTTTGTCTATTATTGGCTTTTGCTTTGTGCACTAAGTCTTCGCTCTCAAGTGGCCACAATGAAAGCAGGAAAACAGGCATTTACCTGCATAGCAGCGCCTCCACACGTGGGCTCTGGGCACCGGCGCAGGGGTCAGGAGGTCAAGGCCTCAGGGCCACCGTGAGCCCCGCTCTCCAGCTGTGCCCTTGGGTGTCCCTCCCCCAGACGCCAGCTCAGACCAGCCTCGGAAACTTTGCAAATCTCTGCCACTTTATTAGAAACCCAAATGCGCCCTGACCGGTGTGGCTCAGTGGCTAGAGCGTCGGCCTGCAGACTGAAGGGTCCCAGGTTCGATTCCGGTCAAGGGCATGTACCTTGGTTGCGGGCACATCCCCAGTAGGGGGTGTGCAGGAGGCAGCTGGTCGATGTTTCTCTCTCATCGATGTTTCTAACTCTCTATTCCCTCTCCCTTCCTCTCTGTAAAATATCAATAAAATATATTTTAAAAAAAGAAACCCAAATGCATATATTGCTCTAAGCACATGCACTTCTGATGACAAGCCAATCCCGTCTTTGTAATTGCGCTGCATTGTTACTTTCTTTTTGCCTCGGACGCATGCCTTTGAAATTAAAATAGCCAAGTCATAACTGTGATAAGCCTTTAATTAAATAACTTAATTTGAGATGCTAAGGGTTGTACTTTCAAAACAATTTTAATTGCATTTAATTATCTCTAGAGATTTCATCACCACACAGATCACAGATTCAAACTGAATTTGTAGTTAGCACATAAGAAAATAGAAACTATGTAAGCTCCAAACATACTCATCTTCAGCTGTAATATTCTCCTTGAAGTAGACATGTTCAAATATTCATGCTCTTTTTTTTCAAGCCTCGCCTGAGGATATTTTTTCCATTGATTTTTTTAAAGAGAGAATGGAGGGGAGGGAGGGGGAGGAATGAGAGAAAAATATGAATGTGAGAGAGACACATCGATTGGTTGCCTACTGCATGCACCCCAATTAGGGCGGGGACCGAGTCTAACCCAGGTACATGCCCTTGACCAGGGATCGAAGCCACAACCCTTCAGTCCGAGGGCCAACACTCTAACCACTGAGCCAAACCGGCCAGGGCTCTTCATGCTTATTAAAAACTTTGTTGTGATGGCACCAAGAGCATAGTACGTCTCAAAGAATATCCTTTTTTAGGGATATTTGTTATCCAGTTCCACCAAGATGACATGTGCAGATATCAATACAAAGAAATCACTTTTTCTTTGTCAACGGGCTTGGCAAAAGGAAGTCATAATGATAATTGTCTACTTATTTTTCAGTCAAGTGCTCCAAAATATAGAAATGAATCAAAACATTAGGTGGGTTTAGATGTTAGCTCCATATCGAATGTGATATTTTGGAAAATTACATGTTTTTCAGTTACACTTGTGTGTGTTCTCATCTCTTTTGCGAAGTCATATGTTATAAATTGTCTTCATCCTTTTGGTTATATAACAGTTATTGTTAACACTATCAATGAAAGGTATTTACTCAGTACACCAACTATTGCACTGTTTCTTTTTAAATCTGTTTCCATTTTAAGCCCTAGAACAAATTTGCCACCCTCATGAACCTTTCTGCTAAATTATTTGAAATTGCATTATGTCAGCTTTTTAACAAGTTAGTTGGGCCCTAGCTGGTGTGGCTCAGTGGCTAGAGCACCGGCCTGCAGACTAAAGGGTCCTGGGTCCGATTCCGGTCAAGGGCACGTACCTTGGTTGCGGGCTCCTCCTCAGCCCAGGTCCTGGTCAGGGCATGTGCAGGAGGCACCCTCTGTTTCTCCCTCTCTCTTCCACTCTCTCCAGAAATCAATGGGAAAATATCCTCAGATGAGGATTAAAAAGTAAATAAATAAACAAACAAACAGGTTAGTTGGTACTTTCTTATAACATCAGACCATACCTCTAACCCAGGTAATCAGCAAACACATGCATTCATTGATTTACTCATTCATTCATGCGTTCATTCTTTTTTAAATCATCATGATTATTTGTCATAAAGAAATCAAGGTGCCTGGGCGGTGTGGCTCAGTGGGTGAGCGTCGACCTATGAACCAGGAGGTCACAGTTCGATTCCCGGTCAGGGCACAGGCCCGGGTTGCAGGTTCCATCCCCAGTGCAGGAGGCAGCCGATCCATGATCCTCTGTCATTGTTGACGTTTCTCTCTTTCCTTCTTGCTTCCTCTCTGAAACCAGTAAAATATATTTTTAAAGAAATCAGGGAATAGTTATGTGTAGGTGTAACGTGCTTTGAGTTCTCTGTAGATGAGATACACCTTTGAGAGGCAGCGGGTGATTGTGTGCATGTTTATAGAATCGATTTCTGCTGGATTAGTACTGTTATTGAGATTTTACTTCTCTCCTGAAATCCTAGGCCTTACTTCAAACTCACGACGTAGTGGCCCATGAAGTTTACAGCGATGAAGCGCTGAGGGTCACACCGCCCCCCACGTCTCCCTACTTAAACGGTGACTCCCCGGAGAGCGCCAACGGAGACATGGACATGGAGAACGTGACCCGCGTCCGGCTGGTTCAGTTCCAGAAGAACACGGATGAGCCCATGGTGAGTAGGCAGGAAAGTTCTCTCGCCTCCCAAAATGCCAGCGTGGGCAGGAGCACCTGACTCCAGCCTCTACACCCAGGGGGGGGGGAGGGGAGGGAACCCGCTTCACACCCTCGCTTCACACAGGCCCACTGCTGCCCAGAGCTGCTGTGCTCACACTGTCCCTAAAGCAGCTTGACTTCTCTTCTTTCACAACTGCTCTTCACCTTTACTTAAAAAAAAAAAAAAACAGTCCGGCCGGTGTGGTTCAGTGGTTGAGCATCAACCTAGGAACCAGGAGGTCACGGTTCAATTCCCGATCAGGGCACAGGCCCGGGTTGCGGACTCAATCCCCAGGGTGGGGCGTGCAGGAGGCAGCCGATCCATGATTCTTTCTCATCATGGATATTTCTCTCTCACTCTCCCTCTCGCTTCCTCTCTCTCTAAAGTCAATGAAAACATTTTTTTAAAAGACATACATAGTCCATTACTCCGGAGTGTGCCTCTGGGCAGCAAAAGGCACAATTTAAAATATTGGCAGTGGTGTGGGAAAAGTGAATGTCAAAAATGGGATTGTTAAAAACATCCCTTTATCAGTCTCGTGGTTTGCAGAAGACTCTTTTGGAAGGCATTCGAAGAATTGGGTGATGTGGCTAAAATGAAATGCACCGTGCAACTCCTCGCTCCCAAGGAATTCTACCCCTGGAGGGAATCCTGTTGGCATTTACCCATTTAGCATTCATTTTCTCAGTGTTTCCGAACAGCATGGGAATAGCATTGATGCTGAGCCCTACCTCATTGTCATAGAATTGACTTAGATTGGGAAGATCAAAGAAAGGCTCCGTGGTGTTACCTGAACAAATGCGAGGCCCGGGTGGGGGGGGAGGTAGAGCAGAGTAGAGACCATCCAGGCAGACCAAGTGGCAGGTGCAGAAACTTGGAAGTGAAAGGGCTCTTAGCGTCGTTTCAAAATGGAAAGGAGGAGCCACAACTGGGCTCTAGAAAACACAGTGAGTGGCAGGAACGGGGCGCACACATGCGGAGAGACATGGCAAGGATTCATTCTTTGTCTTAAAACATCAGGAAGATAGGAGCACGTTTTCATTTAAGAAATAATCACTGGAGAACAGATTAGAGGGCAAGAGTGGGTGTGGAGAGGCCGGTTAAGAGGCCGTTAGTATCGGAACACGGGAGAGCTGATGGGACTGAACTAGAAGGATGGACATGAAGTGGAAGGAAGTGAAAAGATTTAACAAAAGAGGAAAACCAGCCCTGGCCGGTTTGGCTCAGTGGATAGAGCATCAGCCTGCGGACTGAAGGGTCCCGGGTTCGATTCCCGGTCAGGGCACACACATGCCCGGGTTGCGGGCTCCATCCCCAGTAGGGGGCGTGCAGGAGGCAGCCAATCCATGATTCCCTCTCATCCTTGATGTTTCTCTCTCTCTCTCCCTCTTCCTTCCTCTCTGAAATCAATAAAAATATATTTTTTTAAAAAAAGAGGAAACCCAGTGGGCCTCGGTAATGGCTTCCCAGTGGAGACGAGGGAGAAGCATGTATCAAGGATGACCCTCAACTTGAGGGTTTCACAGGTTTGGGGGCGGAATCAGATCTGCGGGGGGAAATTCAAGTGAAATGCATCCATACCTTTTCTTCCGCGCATGGAAAAGGGATGTCGGGTTATGGAGAGAAAGGTGAGTGAGCTGCTTAGAAAGTTGCCCAGTTGCTCTACCAATTAAAGGGGGCGTACGGAGCGGGGGTTCACGGCTGCGGTTCCGGGGAACCCTGCACTGTGGATGTGGCAGCTTTACTTCTCACTGCTCCTTGCCAGCTGGGCTGTATCATGGCAGCATAGGCAGCAGGCAGGGGCCATGGTTGCCTCGCCTCCTCTGGTGCTCGCCAGGCAACTGTTTGGCTTAAGAGCATGGGCAGTGGCAGCTTAGGGCAGTGGCCGGCAAACTCATTAGTCAACAGAGCCAAATATCAACAGTACAACGATTGGCATTTCTTTTGAGAGCCACATTTTTTAAACTTAAACTATAGAGGTAGGGACATTGTTATTAACTTCATTAGGGTACTCCTAAGGCTTAGGAAGAGCCACACTCAAGGGGCCAAAGAGCCGCATGTGGCTCGCGAGCCGCAGCTTGCCAACCACGGGCTTAGGGGGACCTCGGGCAAATCATCGCACGTCCGTGGGCCTTAGCTTGCTCGGACGTTGCTTGGCAAGTGCTGCCAAAAGCATCCTTGACTGACTAACTGACCCCCCAGCTCCCACCCCGCTCTGCGAGCCTCACATTCCCCGCGTTCATTGTCTACATGCATTCGCTCCTTTAGCAAATGCTGAAGTGCCTACTGTGTGCAGATAACTGGCTTAGATGCCACTGACGTCGTGGCTGGCGAGCCGTGGGCCCTTCCCGGAGGCCACCTGCCACAGGGGTGACAGTCACAGCTGTGGCGCAGCAGCGGGGAGCAGGCTGTGGCCGGGCGGCAGGAAGGAGGGGCGAGGAGCCACGCGAAGGAGGCAGGAAGGTGAACTGAACCGCAAGGAGGCGGCCCGGGGCGGCCTGTGCTCATGGTCTCCAGCGCCTGCGGCGGCGGCCTGGGCGTTTCTCCGAAGGCTGAGTACAGAGGGCCGGGCTGAGGGGCAGGATACAGCTGCGTCCCCGAGTTCCTGTTCTCAGAAAGTATACGCTGGCCTCGAAGCTTCCCTTGCAGGCCCCCAAGAGAAGCCATTCTCTCTCCTGTCGCCTGGGATCCCAGCCACAGTGTGTGTGTTTCTTCTCTTGTTGACCGGTCGCCATAAACATGGGAATGACATTATGGGAAATATGTCTCTGCAGTGATACAGTTCTAGTACATTTCATACAGCTTTTGCTTTCTCATTTGTCTTATTAAAAGCTGCTGGGGTCCAATCCCAGCGGGTCCAGGGGTCCCCAAAGGTGAACGGAGTCGGCGAAGAAGGAATGACACGAAGACAGCCTTCAGTTGATCAGCAGCCTAGTCAGGACCTATAGCCAGGATCTCCAGCCAAAGTTCTGGTCAGAGCTCTGGTTAGGAACTGATGAGGTTCTGATGTTTATTGTCTTGTTACATCCGTATTTATACCAGCCGATTTTAATCCTGTCAATTTCTATTACAAAGGTTAGGGCTTTTCTTATCTCCATTCCAGGGAGTAAAGATTATGTAGCTTAACTACCCGCCTGGTACATAATTAAGGGGTTGTATCCCCTCCCTAACCTCAGGGAAAGATCCCCACCTGGGGAAACAACCTTTCTCGGAGAGGTGACCTTGGTTAAAACACATGGCGCTAAAGGGAGCAAACATATCAAGAACAGTATACCATATACGCCAGGTCCATTGAAACATATGCTGTGCAGATGTTTCTTTCCTGCAGCGACTGTGTCAAGCAGCAAGGATGGACCGGCTTCCGGCAAAAAGCATTATATTACTACGCGAGATATACCCATAGGACAGCGGTTCTCAACCTTCTGGCCCTTTAAATACAGTTCCTCATGTTGTGACCCAACCATAAAATTATTTTCTTTTTTTTTTTTAATTAAATCTTTATTGTTCTGATTACATTTGTTCCTCTTTTTTTCCCATAACTCCCCTTCTCCCAGTTCCCGCCCCACCCTCCGCCCTCACTCCCCACCCACTGTCCTCATCCATAGGTGCACGATTTTTGTCCATTCTCTTCCCGCATCTCCCATTCCCCTTTCCCCCCCCCCAAGAATAGTCAGTCCATTCCCCTTCTATGTCCCTGATTCATTGTAATCACCAGTTCATTCTGTACATCAGATTATTTATTCACTTGATTCTTAGATTCACTTGTTGATAGATGCATGTTTGTTGTTCACAATTTGTATCTTTACCTTTTTCTTCTTCCTCTTCTTAAAGGAAACCTTTCAGCATTTCGTATAATACTGGTTTAGTGGTGATGAAGTCCTTTAGCTTTTCCTTATCTGTGAAGCTCTTTATCTGACCTTCAATTCTGAATGATAGCTTTGCTGGATAAAGTAATCTTGGTTGTAGGTTCTTGGTATTCAGTACTTTGAATATTTCTTGCCATTCCCTTCTGGCCTGCAAAGTTTCTGTTGAGAAATCAGCTGACAGTCGTATGTGTATTCCCTTGTAGGTAATTGAGTCTCTTTCTCTTGCTGCTTTTAAGATTCTCTCTTTGTCTTTTGCTCTTGGCATTTTAATGATGATGTGTCTTGGTGTGGTCCTCTTTGGATTCCTTTTGTTTGGGGTTCTCTGTGCTTCTTGGACCTGTAAGTCCATTTCTTTCTCCAGGTGGGGGAAGTTTTCTGCCATTATTTCTTGAAATAGGTTTTCAATATCTTGCTGTCTCTCATCTTCTGGCACTCCAATAATTCTGATATTAGACCGCTTAAAGCTGTCCCAGAGGCTCCTTACACTATCTTCACACTTTCGGATTCTTTTTTCATTTTGCTTTTCTGGTTGGGTGTTTTTTGCTTCTTCGTATTTCAAATCTTTGACTTGATTCTTGCGCTCCTCTGGTCTGCTATTGGGTATAATATTCTTTATTTCAGTCCGTGTATGCTTAATTTCTAGTTTCTTTATCGTAGCATCAAGGGTCTCATTAGTTTTCGTGAGGCTCTCCTCGAGTTTTTTGCAAATCCTCAAAGTTGCGATTTTTAGCTCCATATCCTCCATTTCTGTCATGTTTTTTTGTCTCCGCATTTTTTATGCTTTCTTGGTGCACCCCCTTGTGGCCTTTGTGCGCAGTCTTGTTCTAGTTAAGCCCAGATTGTTGTAGTTAATACTAGAGGGATTTGACCACCAGGCTGACTGGCTGCGAGAATCAGCTGTGTGGAAAACTTCTGTCCTCTGGGAGGTGCTAATCTAGCCTTTGCCTGAGGCGATCGGCAAATGGCTGTGCGCAGGGCTTGGGCGGGGCGGGTCGAAGAGGATCAACAGGGCGGGCGGAGGGAGCAGTTATGGCCGCTCTCAGTCCCGTTCCCAGAGGCTCTGCTTCTCAGAACCCCGGCAGCCGCTGCAAACCTCGAGAAGAAAGCTGCCCTCAGGTTCCAACTGATGCCGGACAATCCCGCTTCTCCCGTCTGAGTCTGGGTCCCTAGAGACTCCCCCGGATCTGGAGCCCAGAGTCTGAGACTCACTCCCGACCAAAAACAACAACCGCGCCCTCAGCCACCAGCCCGCTTTCGCGCGCACCTCGGTACCTTTGTATTTTCCACACTGCGCCTCCTCTGAGCCTCCTCTGCGTTGTCTTTCCTTCTAGTTGTAGAGTCTCTCTTCAGCCAGCCTTCCTGTGGTTCTGGGTGATGTCCGTTCCGTCTTTTAGTTGTATTTTTGAAGTGGTTGTTTGCGGCAGCAAACTCCGGTGTTTACCTACGCCGCCATCTTGGTCTCTCTCCATAAAATTATTTTCGTTGCTACTTCATCACTGTCATGTTGCTACTGTTATGAATCGTCATGTAAATATCTGATCTGCAGGATGGTCTTAGGCGACCCCTGTGAAAGGGTCGTTCGACCGCCAAAGGGGTCGAGACCCACAGGTTGAGAACCGCTGCCATAGGCTCTCTTTGCATTTTGGAACTTATACACTGTGTCCCACTGGGCTGCGTCCACCCCCCAAGGATGACACACTCCATCACACCCTTCCCTTCCCCTTTGTAATATCGCCCTTGCAATCGCTTCTCTATGGATCGGGACTCCCTTAGTGTCAAGTGATAAAGTCCAAACTTGAAGTCGCTTAGACAATAGGGGGAAGCTTATGCAAACAAGGGAAGGCCAGGAATTGACCCCAAGCTGGGGTGGGTTCAGGAGTAGGCAGCCAGCCCAAGCAGAGACCAGGTTTACCCTCTTACCTGAAACAACCAAGAAATGTTTAAAACTGCCCCAGCCGGTGTGGCTCAGTGGATAGAGCGTCAGCCTGCAGACTGAAGGGTCCGGGTTCGATTCCGGTCAAGGGCAGGTACCTAGGTTGTGGCCTCGATCCCCTGCAGAGGGCGTCCAGGAGGCAGCCGCTTGGTGTTTCTCTCTCATTCGATGTTTCTAACCCTCTATCCCTCTCTCTTCCTCTCTGTAAAAATCAATTAAAAATATATTTTTAAAAATGTTTAAAACAGACAAAATTACATGAAAACAGTTTTGAAGACATTGGCCATCGGGCAGGGAAGGACAGTGATCCCTAAGAAACGGGAAGTAAACAGCATGAGCCCTGTGGTCGCCCAATCTTCCTGACTTGAGACTTTCCAGGCCACAGACAGGGAGGGGCGACCGAGGCCAAGCAGGCAGGCTCCCTGGATTGAGGAGACAGAACTAAGCGGCTGGGGAAACCAAGGCACCTGAAGTTCATGGGGCAGAGGGCTGGAGGGGGAGGACTGCACCGAGAGGACCCCGGAGATCTAGAGAGGACACTACCCGGAGCTCAGCAAAGACCCTCCTAAAGGACGAGCGAGACCCGTGCCCGACGCTGGCGGCCTGGTCCCACCCACAGACTCGAAGGACCAGTCCGTGAGGCGCTGCGTAGGGCTCTAGGGAAGGTCTTGCCTCAGAAGGAGAGATAGTTAGCCCCGGATGGGGAATTCCTCCAAACCTGCGGAACAAATCACAGAAGCAAGATCCAAAGGCTCACCTGGCCAGCATGGCTCAGTGGTTGAGCATCAACCTATGAACCAGGAGGTCCTGGGTTCGATTCCTGATCAGGGCACATGCCCGGGTTGCAGGCTCGAACCCCAGTGTGGGGCGTGCAGGAGGCAGCCGATCCATGATCCTCTCTCATCACTGATGTTTCTCTCTCTCCCTCCCTTCCTCTCTGAAATCAATAAAAATATATATTTTTTTAAAGACCCAAAAGGGTTAAGCTGTTTCTAAGTAACTGAACGATATCCCAGGAGAAAAAAAAAAGCTTAAAAATCTTTATAAGAATTTAAAAAAAAACAAAACACCAAACAGGCAACAAGATAAAATGTACAATATCTGGCATCTAATCAAAGATTACGAGGCATGTGACGAACAGGAAAATGTGACCTATAATGTGGAGAATAATCAATCACAACTGACACTGAACTGACAGATACTCCAATTAGCCCAAAAATGTCCTATGGGATTAATGGCAGGTTAAGACATTTCAAAAGAAAATATTACGGATTTCAAAGACATAGCAATAAAAATTCTACAAAACAAAAGAGAGAGAGAGAGAGAATTTTAAGTCGATAATATTGTGATAACAATGTATGGTACCAGGTAGGTCCTAGAAATGTTGTAGGGGACAACTTCAGGCAGGTTCACTGACAGAAAAAATATTGGAAGACATAATGACTGCAGACATTCCAGATCTGATGGAAACTATAAATCTGCAGTTGCAAGAACCACAGTGAACTCTGAGCACAAATAGGAAGAAAGCAGCACCAAGGCGCATCCTAATCACATTGCTTAGACCCATGATAAATCGATCTTAAAAACGGAGGTTAAAAAAATAAAAAATAAATATTACATACCGGGGAACAAGGATAAGGATGATATTAGATTCCTTATCAGAAACAACACAATTAAGAAGAACATCTTTAAAGTACTGGAAGTTTTTTAAAAAACTCAATTTACAATTCTAAATCCAGCAAAAGTTTCTTTCAAAAAATAAAGGTAAGACCTAGCTGGTTTGCTCAGTGGTTAGAGCATCGGCCCACAGACTGAAGGGTCCCAGGTTCGATTCCGGTCAAGAGCATGTACCTTGGTTGCAGGCTCATTCCCCGGCCCTGGCCCAGGCACGTGCAGGAGGCAACCAATCGATGTGTCTCTCTCACATATATGCTTCTCTATCTCTCCCCCTCCCTTCCACTCTCTCTAAAAATCAATGGAAAAAAATATCCTCAGGTAATGATTAACACAAATTTTTTTTAAATAAAGGTAAAATAAAAACATTTTCAGATATACCAAAACAATTCAATAGATCTACAGTATAAGAAATGTTAAAGGGAAAAAAAAAATGTTAAAAGACAACCTTATCATTTAAATCTCTTTCAAAGATAACTGGCAGTTTAAACAAAAATAATGACGATATGTTTGGGGTTTATAACATATGTAGGAGTAAAATGTATAACAACACAAAGGTCAAAAGGAAGGAAGTGGAAGTATACTGCTGTAAGGTTCTTACACTATTTGTGATATGGCATGATGTCACTTGAAGGTGGACTGTGGTAAGTTAAAAATATATACTCTAAACCAGGGGTCCTCAAACTACGGCCCGCGGGCCACATGCAAATACAAATATTGTATTTGTTCCCGTTTTGTTTTTTTACTTCAAAATAAGATATGTGCAGTGTGCATAGGAATTTGTTCATAGTTTTTTTTTAAACTATAGTCCGGCCCTCCAACGGTCTGAGGGACAGTGAACTGGCCCCCTGTTTAAAAAGTTTGAGGACCCCTGCTCTCAACCCTAAAGCAGTCACTAAAGCAACAAAATAGAATTATAGCTAATCAGACAACACAGGAGAGAAAGTAGAATAAAAAGAAATTAATCCAAAAGAAGGCAAGAAAATATATTCATACCTAACTGTATCAGTAATCATATTAAATGTAAATAGTCCAAGTTCCCCCAATTAACAAGCAGTGATTGTCCAATTAGGGGGGAGCAAGACCCAATATTGCCTGTAAGAAATGCTTTCTCCATAAAGACAAATTGTTTCAAAGTAAAGGGATGGGAAAAGAAAAGCCATGATGACATTAATCAAAAGGAGGCTTGAATGGCTATATTAACATCAAAGTATATTCTCAACCCACATGGGGATTAAATTAGAAATAAAGAACAAAAAGATCTCTGGAAAAATCCCGAAGCACTTGAAAACTAAACACATTTCCAAATAAACCATCAATCAAAGAAGAAATCAAAAGGGAAATTAAGTTATTTTGAAGTGGATTAAAATGAAACCACAACATATCAGAATTTGTGGTGTGCTGCTAAACTAGTACTTAGGGAGTGTAGCACTAAGCATCTATGTTAGAAAAACAGGAATGTCTGCCCTGCTGATGTGGCTCAGTGGGTTGAGCCTTGTCCTATGCACCAAGAAGTTGCCGGTTTGCTTCCCAAACTAGCTGCCCCCTAGTGGTCAGTGTGCTCCCACAGTGGGAGTGCCGCTCCCCCAACAGCCAATCCCTGCAGGCCACACCCCCCACCAGCAGTGCATGAATCCGTGCCCTGGGCCTCTAGTAAATAATCAAGAGCAAAGTAGAAATCAATGAAATAGAAATCAGAAAACAATAGGGGGAAATCAATTGAACAAACATTTTCTTTGAGAGGATCAGACTGATCAGGGAAAAAAAGACACTAATGTCATGCATCAGAGAAGTGACATTACTACAAATTCTGCAGCTATATAAAAGCGTAATAAAGAAATATGAGAAACAACTTCATGCCAATAAATTCAGCAACTTGGATGAAATGGATAAGTTCCTTGGAAGGCAAGAAACTATGAAAGCTCACTTAAGAAGGAATAACTGAGTCACCCTAAACTATTTAAAAATTGAATTTGTAGTTAAAAACCATCCTCCAAGAAAGCTCCAGGCAAGATGGTTTCACTGGCCAATTCTACCAAACATATAAGGAAGAAATAACACCAATTCTACACAAACTCTTCCCAAAACATTGAAAGGGGAGGAATGCTTCCCAACTCATTGTTTGTTGTTGTTTTTATTATTATTAGCTAGAATTACCTTGGTACCCAAACAGATAAAGACTTTACAAGAAAACTACGGACCAGTAACCCTCTTGAAGATAAATGCACAAATGCTAACCAAGTGTCATCTTATAGTAATTCTATTTTTACTTAACTTTTTACAGGGAATCACTTTAAAAATGAATGAGCTAAATCATTGTATTGTTGCAAGAATTATGCATGGGGGCATGATTCACAGGCAAGGTAAGTTTCGTATATGATTCTTTCTCACTTTTGTCCTATAGCCTAGTGGAGAAAGTGTTGTTATGACCCATATAAGAAATCGGTTAAATACGTGGTTCATAGAAATGATCCATTTAAGTTTTCTCTTGGGTTTAGTCATTTGTTTCTGTTCACCTGTAGACAATGGAGAGCGGGTGCACTACAGCTCTATTCTGGAGCATGTGTGTGTGAATCACTGTTTATATCCTGACTTCGTAGAGACCATGAAAGATAGAACAAAGTATCCTATTGGGCCCCAGGTTATATGGAAGACATCCATTCTAGGATATGAAATGTGTATATTTAAATTTAATGACAGTTCAAGAATTGCTCTCTCACCCAGCCGGCATGGCTCAGTGGTTGAGCATCCACCCATGAACCAGGAAGTCATGGTTCCATTCCCTGACAGGGCACATGTCCAAGTTGCAGGCTCGATCCCCATTGGGGGGGGGCGGGGGTGCAGGAGGCAGCCGATCAATGATTCTCTCTCATCATTGATGTTTCCATCTCTCTCTCCCTCTCCATTCCTTTCTTTCTCAAATAAAGAAAACATTTTTCAAAAACTTTAAAAACTTAAAAAAAGAATTGTCTCATTCATCCAGGAATGAGATATACTACTTATAAATTAGGAAATTGGAGTTTGATAAAGAGCATAGAGATTCAATGGTAAGATCAGACTGATGGTGGCCGGAAGGGAGGGGAGTTTGTGGGGCTGAGAGGAAAAAGGAAAGGGATTAAAAGGTACGAATTTGGAGTCACAAAACAGTCACAGGATGTAAAGTACAGCATCGGGAACATAGTCAATAATATTGTAGTAACTATGTTCAGTGCCAGGTGTAAGGTGTATCATTGTCTAACCTCTATGCGTACACCTGAGCCCTGTACATGTCTTCAGCTCATTGCATCCTCACAACAGCCCAGGCGATGGGTACTATTGTCACCTCCGCTTCATACATGCAAAACCGAGCCGTGGAGAGATTCGGTAACTTACCTGAGATCTTAAAGCTCGTGAGCGATGAAGCTGGGATTTGAACCCAGACAGGCTGGAACTAGAAACTGTTCTTTTATCAGAAAAATTACCAGATTCCCACCACCATCTTCCCAAGCGGTGTCTCCCAGCGTAGATGTCCCTGTGTTAGTGTGTACTCGTGAGCCAAACTTGTCTGTTTCTGAAATATTGCCCTTCAGTGTTTAGCTTAATTTTTTTACATCGCTCTCTTTGGATTATCAAAGTACATGTCATCGCATGTTTATAATCTTGTGACATTTCTTAGGCACACTGCATGTGGGTGATGAAATCCGAGAAATCAATGGCATCAGTGTGGCTAACCAAACAGTGGAACAGCTGCAGAAAATGCTCGTGAGTACATGCAAGTTTCTTTTTCTTCGTCTAAGGCTGACTTTCAGTTTGTTAGCTTTCTTGTTCACGCACAAACAAGGGGCCTTCTTTTGCAATCCGAGTATCGCTGGGACCACCAGCGTGTGCACTTGAACTTAAGCGTGTGCACTTGAATTCACACAACATTCATGAAAACTGACAACTAGGAAAATGGTCACAAGCAACGGCATTTGGAAACACTGGGCCCGTCTTGAGCGGTGCGAGCTTTAGCTCTCTCCTTTCATCTGTATCTGCTGGGGTTTTTCTCGAGCAGCTGTTTAAAGCAAACCTCCCCAGCTGTGCATAACTGAACCGGGTTCTCAGTGACCTCAATCTGCTGACATCAGCAATGTCAAACCCCTTTCCTGCGTGGCTGTCACAGCCAGCTGTGTGGGATTTCTCCGCAGCACAGAGGGGAGGAAAGTTCTAGTAAATCAGGCCATTTCTATCCATGCCCCCCAAAGTCTGTGTGTGGATCAGGGTTCGGGTTTTAAAGGGGGGGGGCGCGTGGATAGAATGGCGGGCCCTGGCGAGCAGACCTTCTTCCCACCATAACGTAGTGAATATCTATTATGAATATCGATTAAGTATGAAATACCTATGATGAATATTGATTAAATGTGAAATAAGCACACAGACTCACTCTAGTAAAAACCAAGGTCAAATCCTATATAATAAAAGCTAATATGCAAATCGACCGAACTGCAGAATGACCAGTCACTGTGACATGCACTGACCACCGGGGAGCAGACACTCAATGCAGGAGCTGCCCCCTGGTGGTCAGTGCACCAGAAGCCGGGCTCACAGCTGGTGAGCGCAGCCGTGGTGGCAGGAGCCTCTCCCGCCTCCACGGCAGTCGGACATTCCCCCAAGGGCTCCAGGACTGTGAGAGGGCACAGGCCGGGCTGAGGGGCCCCCCCCCCCCCCCAGTGCACGAATTTTGTGCACCAGGCCTCTAGTTATGAAATCAAAAGCAAATTTTACAACATATAGCATCATGCTGGAGCCTATCAAACATAATTTTTCGGTATTTTTCGATTATCCAGTTCAGTTTCTATTCGCTTATTTTAGTCTTTATTGTTGAAAGCATTACATATGTCCCCCTTTTCCCCACTGACCCTCTCCAGCCCACCCCGCCTCCCCAGGCCCTCACCACCCCACTATCTGCCTCCATGGGCCATGCATCTGTGCATACAAGGTCTTTGGTTGATCCCCCCCACCCACCGTCCCCGCCTTCCCTCTGAGATCCCGTGCCACTTTGGAAAGACGGGTCACTTAGCGTGTTTTGTATTCATGTCTATGAAAGGGTCAGGGTCAGGGTCAGGGTCGGGGCTCTGCTGTATGGACAAGGCGCTGCGCTGCACCCTGAGCTTAATGACTCAGTTTCAGTCTAGGCCCCGGCGCTCGCAGCTGCC
The DNA here is from genome assembly GCF_000147115.1 of Myotis lucifugus. Classification (NCBI taxonomy): domain Eukaryota; kingdom Metazoa; phylum Chordata; class Mammalia; order Chiroptera; family Vespertilionidae; genus Myotis; species Myotis lucifugus. The sequence goes on along the minus strand of NW_005871124.1, from coordinate 2,207,491 downwards.
TCGCTTCCTTGTCCTCACGTGTTTTGAGCAGCTTCCTCCGTGTTTTCTGTGCAACATGGCTTTGCTAAGAAAGCTGTCCTTTCTTCCTCCAGCGGGAAATGCGCGGGAGTATCACCTTCAAGATCGTGCCCAGTTACCGCACGCAGTCATCGTCCTGTGAGGTAATGGCTTTCCCCGCCCGCCCCGCTCCCCTGGGTCCCTCCCTCCCTGTCTGCTCCTGGCTGAATGTCTGGCTTTCTGGGAAATGGTTTCTGCCTGTGCTGTTGATCACTGCACACCAATTTTGCAACCAAGATAACGGAACAGAGTAGGTCCCCTCCACCTACTCAGCCCTGCTTCCATGGGGACTTCAACTTGAACTTCCTGCAGGCGGGAGTCGAAGCAAAACATAGAGCAGCCACAAATAACGGTGTAGCCTTCATACAGAAAAAGCGGGGTCTCTGGGGGAAGAAGGAATTGCGGTAACGTTTCCAGGAAGTACGGTCACTCCCCTTGTTAAGAAATCACACAGACAGTTCTTGTTCTTCTTTCCAAGAATCTGAGAGGCGGCTTCTCTCGGTGTCCAGATAGAGTCGGTCAGATCATGAGCCAGGCCTCGAGGGGCGTGAGGAGTGGCTAACTGGCGTTATTAGAGGGATGAAGGCTTTTGCAACCTGCCGTGGAATCGTATAAATTGGGGATGTTAGGTGACTCGTAAACACGTTTTCTAGAACAGTACAACCCCAAGTTTCTTTCTCGGCCGATAGAGATGGTCACTGTCTCGCTCAGGTTCGTGTCTGTGACTGAATGAGATCCCAAAGGCTCTTCTTTTTCTGTTTGGAAATGCAAAGTGGCATCGGGCGTGGCATCCTTCGGCCACTGCTCATCCGGCTCCAGGGTTATTTTTGAAGCCTGTTCTCCCATGTGCATCTCCCACGGGTGTGCACAGCAACACGAAGTACCCTTCCCAGCCCCTCCTCTGTGAGCCTGACAAGGAACAGGGTGGAACTCGTGTAGGAAATGGCATTTGTCCTCGGGCAGAGTTGCAGGAGGAATGATCATGCTCCTCCCCTTCCCAGGACACATCTGAGGCTCCTGTGTCTCTGAACCTGTCGAAGAGACGCAGACGAATTGGTCGTTGGGTCAAGTGCGTGTTGAGCGAGCCATGGCGATGGGGTTTCTGTTCATCTCAGGCCTTGAGCTCCTCTTGGTGGCTTTTTACGGAACTTCACTGAACACTGTGTATTCACAGAAAATGCAGAAGTAGTTCCGCTCCAGGATGTGTCGTTCGGAAGTTTGTCACCTAGAACACAAACCTTGCAGGGAAAGAGACGGTGTCACGTGTCCATTTCATGGGACGCATTTTGATCTCCTGAAATCCCAGGTGGTCCTGGCCATTTCTTTTTTTTTTATTTTTATTTTTCGCTAAAAGTATTACAAAGGGTATTACATCTGGCCATTTCTTATCATTGAGGAAATGTAGTAAACACGATGGATTTCTGTCTTTTCTGGCTAACTAACCAGAAGGCAGTTATTAAGATCCCATAAGTTTCCCTTGTGTTTGTTACGTGCTTGAACTAGGTTTGGGATGGGCGAGTGTGACACGTGTACATTCTACACTCTTACGTAAGAAGAGCCCCCTCATACCTGCTTTCCTGTGGACAGTAAGGAAAGGATGCTCCCCTCCCAGCCCCAGCCCAGCCTGTCTGACCTCCTGGCAGAATTCAAGTCCCGGGTGGGACCTTCCCCAGCTGAGGCCATACTTCCCAATGGAAGGCTCTCTGGCCACCTGCCTCAGTATCCCCCTGGCCTTGGGAAAAGGGGGGGACGCCTGCCCCTCACCCCAGCCCTACTGCCTGGCGTCTCTGGGGTGGTACCTAGAGATCAGTCTGCTCACTAACGTTTGAGAAGGTTCATCCAAGGGATCCCATTATTTATTTTATTTTATTTTATTTTAGAAGATTCTATTTTTTTTATTGATTTCAGAGAGGAAAGGAGAGAGATGGAAACATCAATGATGAGAGAGAATCATGGATCAGCTGCCTCCTGCACGCCCCACACTGGGGATTGAGCCCATAACCCAGGCCTGTGCCCTGACCGGGAATCGAACCGTGACCTCCTGGTTCATAGGACGGTGCTCAACCACTGAGCCACGCCAGCCGGGCCAGAAGTTTTCTTTAAATCTTCTGGGTGGGGGGTGGGGGACATGTCTTTTAAGCAGACATGCACATTTCAAAGGTTTCAGAGAACTGTACTAAACCAAAAATGTTGAAACACTTCCTTACCTTCCTCTCCTTGGTCTTCGCGTTAAAAGTGATTTGGACAATAAGGGAGTCGGGCCGGGGAAGGAGCGTGAGTGCGTCGAATAGGACAAATATTATAAATAAGAATAAAACACAGATATACACTAAAGAAGAGACCTTTATTCTTTAGGTCATTGTAGCGGATTGATTCAAAGAATAATCTCTGAAAATGTTTGTCCTAGAAAGATCCCAAAGCGATTGCAACATGAGAAGTCTTTTTTTACATTAGTTTCACCTCAAATGGAGTCATTCAGTAATTTTTGACATTGAGGTACCAAAAAATGTACTAAATACTTTGTAAACCTACTTTGTAATACAAAGTAGGCAGTTGGGGTCTTTAGCCCAATAATGTTATAGTAACGTTTGTCATTTCATAGCACTTGGTAGGGTTCTAACATGAAGCCACTCTCTGGGTCTCCTTTAAAGAAAGCGAAGGGTAGAGAATGTTGGAGACAGGAGAGAAGTGGTTCATGAATGACACGGTCATCGCTTACAACGTGTGACTAAACTGCAAAGTTTTTTTCTGATTTCTGTGAAATCACGCAAGTAAGTCAGTGCGGCACCTTCGCAGCTGAAACCTCAGAGGAAATGGTTGTCGGACTGTGGTTGTAACTGTTGATGTGCATATTTCTGTCTCTGTGCTGGTGTTTGTTAATGAACCTTGTGTCTTATTTCAGAGAGATTCCCCCTCCACTTCCAGACAGTCCCCAGCTAATGGTCATAGCAGCACTAACAATTCTGTTTCGGTAAGAACTCGAGCTTCACACGGCCATGAGTGTTCTAGTTACATGTGTCCAGTGGCAATATGTCTTCTGCCGGTAGACGAGGCTGCTACAGCCACAATGCAGTTCAGAACTCCTGGAAGATCTTCCTCAACATTTTCTTCTCCATAAACCCCTCCCATCAGTTAAATTTGAAGACACGCAGTTCAACACTCCTTTGGTCACACACACCCCCGAGATATTCCCGTGTCACCCCACTAGTCTTTATGACTTCGCTCAAACTTACGCAAAGGATATAACTGGAAATTTGTTGAAATTTCGAAGTGTTTTTTAATTTGAGAAAGAGAAAAAAATGTACCGATTTTGCAGCGCAGGTATTTGGGTCTTAGGCTTGTAGTGGTCTATTCTGAGTGACGTCAGCGACATGCCTTAGTTTCCGCTATCTAAGTTTATGAATTGGTGTGCCCTCTGTTTTTGTGGTACGTGCACATATTTTTGTGAATTACAAACCTTGCCTGGATATGAAAAGCAAAAGGAACTGGCTTCAACCTGCACTTTAAGCCACGCTGTTATCACATCTTTAACACAAAGTACTTTATGTTTTGACTTGAACTTGGAATTCTATTTTTTTCCCCAGAACTTTCCATTTTGATATATGAAAAGAACTGGTTTTGGTTTATTTGAACAAACGGAAGCACTTATAGGTGCAAGTATGCAATATTTGGGGGTAACAAAGTCTCCTCCGAGTTGCTGGTATTGCTGTTCAAAGTATTGAAAGCTCTGATAATGCAGCAGTATCGCTCTTTTCTGACTATTCATTTGCCCTTTAAAAATCTATCAACTTTTTGCAAATAAAATAAAAATATATCAACTTTGTTATCGGGTAAAATTTTAAATAATTTAAACATCTCAAATGGAATGATATCATTAAGTAAAATTATGGACGAAAATTCCCTATGGCTTTTATTTTCAACTTCAAATAGGCTATAAAGGAATTCATTCTGACAGTGAACATTTAATACTTTTCAGATGGTGACAATCCATAGAGCCATCCGATTTTTCAAAATCTAAATGGTGGCAGTGACTAAGCTGAAAAGAGCAACAGCTCTTTTTGGTTGGGGTTGTTGTTGAAATAGGGCTGTTTCACTCGCTGTGGCTTTTGTGTTGAAGATGCTGAGTTGTTGCTTAGCAACACATTTTCTCTCTGCTTCAACTTACCTGCTTTCTTCAGCTTGCTGCTAAATGGCTAATTTTTTTAATAATTCAACATTTCTGAGAAATGGAATAATGTGTATTATCTCTTTACAACTTAAATCTAGCTCATTTTTTTTAACCATATTGTAACAGAACACACAAATGTCCTTGTACTCTTGAAAAGTAAATGAAAATTTTTCTCCTGGGTTGGCTCTATTCTACAGGACTTGCCATCAACTACCCAACCAAAAGGACGACAGGTGAATAGACATCCTCTCTAGAAACTTCTCTAAACTGAGCTGCTAATAGCCAATCCTTTATTAACCCTCTCCATCCCATAATGTCTGCATTTTGGACCATAACATTTGAGCATTGAGAGCTTGTACCATTTCATTTTAACACATTAAACATGACTAATTCGCTATAAAGATTTTCCCCTCACATCCTTGTAGCTACGATGGTTAGTGTCATTTCAACCTGATCACTGTGTCAGTGATTAAGAATTCAGCCTTTTGGGGGTCTTACGGGCCTGGCTCTGGCTGTGGTGGGAAAAAATGTTACAGGTCACAAAATGTCTAGGATTGTAAGAATAACTCAAATGTACATCCTGGTGAACATTCTTTTTTTTTAAATATATTTTATTGATTTTTTACAGAGAGGAAGGGAGAGGGATAGAGAGTTAGAAACATCGATGAGAGAGAAACATCGATCAGCTGCCTCCTGCACATCTCCCACTGGGGATGTGCCTGCAACCAAGGTACATGCCCTTGACCGGAATCGAACCCGGGACTCTTCAGTCCCCATGCTGACGCTCTATCCACTGAGCCAAACCGGCGAGGGCTGAACATTCTTAAGTAATAATTTTATGAAATTTGAAGTCCTTTTAGTATCTGTATTTGCATGAATATTTCTCAGAGGCATTGACAATGAAGAATAAGGACATACACATCTGGCATCGAGGCCTCGCCTGCCTGCTAGTCGCAACATGAAACCTTGAAAGCTGCCAGCCGCAGCAGTAACTTTCAGTTCCTCCCAAGGATGGCTTTTAGGTGCAAATGCAGAGATTTGCTAATTTTATAGGCGGGGTTTCTGCAAAGAAACTTACAGGAAACAATTCCAAAGCCTTCAGGTTGGCTTTACAGTGACTTCGCCATTAATATTCAAATTTAATTTCAAGAGATAGAATCTTTATGGGCTTTTTCTTGAAATTCGGTCTTAAAACATAATCAGGTGTAGAGTTCAGATTGGCGTGAATTAGCACCTGACGAAATTCGCCCACAGTTTAGCATTAGGATTCAGTAAGCGATACAGCGCTCTATGCCTAGCCCCATACCTTAAAGCAGTGGTTCTCAACCTTCCTAATGCCGCGACCCTTTAACACAGTTCCTCATGTTGTGGTGACCCCCAATTTCATTGTTACAAATTGAACACAAAGCACAGTGATTCATCACAAAAAACAATATGTAATTATTGTTATTGTTATTATGGTCTTAGGCGACCCCTGTGAAAGGGTCGTTCGACCCCCAAGGCGTCGCGACCCACAGGTTGAGAACCGCTGCCTTAAAGCCTTTAGAAATCCAGGAATTCTAAAAATGCTACCATAGGCCAGCCCCTGACATGGTAGTGTGTTTCCTTTTATAATATTTACTAATGACATTTACATATCATCACACTCAAAGCCTGGAACTCTGCTCATTTCTAGCGTCACGTTGGCAAAGCTAGGATTCACACTCATTTGTCTTCTCTAAGAAGAGTAAAATACAAAAATGAAGCCTACACCCTTTTTTAAATATATTTTTATTGATTTCAGAGAGAAAGGGAGAGGGAGAGAGAGATAGAAACATCAATGATGAGAGAGAATCACTGATCAGCTGCCTCCTGCACGCCCCACACTAGGGATGGAGCCCGCAACCCGGGCATGTGCCCTGACCGGGAATCAGTCCGTGACCTGGTTCATAGGTCGACGCTCAACCACTGAGCCACGTGGCTGGGCCCTACATCCTTTTTCCAAACTAAAACTATTTTTAAATGCTTCTTTAAATTGTTTGAATCACATTTCAGTTCATCAACTGCGTGCCCACACACTGCCGGTCGCCCTGTAGGCATTTCAGGGCAAGATGCCAAGGCAGCGTTCTTGCTAGTTTCGTGCCACGTGCTGCTTCGTGGTTAAAACCTACCCTGAATGCTTGTGTTGGTGGCTTCATGGCTGCCACGTCATCACGACAACTTATCCATCACACCCACAAGACCTCATGCCGATTTTTAAATGGAAAGCATACATCTCTACCATCACAGGCCTATTCTGTTCGAGTAAAGGCCGAAATTAGGTCTTTAGTTGTAGTAAACAGGTATCTTAAGTGCTCCCCCCAAGTAAACACAGCGAAGATCTAAAGCTGTGCCCATCCGAAGTGGTCCATCGTTTGTCGTGGTAGCGGGTCTTTGTGTTGTATTTCCACGCATCCTTTTCGTCTCGCCATCCAGTGTCCCGTTGGTATCGGGGGGTCGGGATGTGCTTGTTAGGGGCGCGGTGGGCTCCGCGTCGCCCCGGCCTCCGTGCTCACGCGCTCCTGTCCCGTAGATCTATGTGAGAGCACAGTTTGAATATGACCCCGCCAAGGACGACCTCATTCCCTGCAAGGAGGCTGGCATCCGGTTCCGCGTGGGTGACATCATCCAGATCATCAGCAAGGACGATCACAACTGGTGGCAGGGCAAACTGGAAAACTCCAAAAACGGGACTGCGGGTCTCATTCCTTCCCCTGAGCTTCAGGAATGGTACGTTTTTTCTCCTTTGGTTTTGTTTCGTCACAAAAAACGAAGCCCTGCCTGTCCATTTTTCCACTTGATATGATTGCTTTCTAGTGGCAACCCTGTTTGATCTATTCCTTGCTCTACTAGCCAGACACAGTTCAAGTTAGTCACTCCAGAATGCTACATCCTCGGCATCTAGTGAGCTCCTACGTATCCAGTCAGATCTTCGTGTTACGTAAAGGAGCGAGGGGCTAGGGCAGGGGTGGGGAACGTCCCGCCCACGGGCCACATGAGGCCCGTGAAATCCTTTGGTCTGGCCTTGCCAAGGCGTTAGGGGTGAGTTAATTAAATGCTTGACCAAATAGAGCAGGCAAATTTTTAAGTTGATAATGTTGTATGGCCCGAGAATGATGTTATAAATATCCAGATGGCCCTGGGCAGAAAAAAGGTTCCCCATCCCCAGTCTAGAGAGAGGTTGAGTCGACAGCCTCGGGTCCCTGTCACATCGTGGTCACTTAGCAGAGCCCTCCACTCCTGTATGCTGCTTCAATCCTGTTAGAATTGCAGTTTTGTTGTTGTTGTTTACTTAGGAGTAGGATATTCTCTTTTTACAAAAAATATTTTTATTGATTTCAGAGAGGAAGGGAGAGGTGGAGAGAGAGAAACATCAATGATGAGTTTGATGGGGTGCCTCCTGCACGCCCCCCCACTGGGGACTGAGCCCACAACCCAGGCATATGCCCTTGACCGGAATCGAACCCGTGACCCTTCAGTCCACAGGTCAACGCTCTATCCACTGAGCCAAACCGGCTAGGGCAGAATTGCAGTTTTCTAATGACCCTCTCCTTGTCCCTCCACATGCTGTCACCACTCCTGTTCCACTCCACCACCAGCGAAAAACTCAAGTGCCCCGATTCAGTGTCACTCAGGTGTTTGAAGATAAAATGTGTTTCACGCCCAGCCAGCGGGGCTCAGTGGTTGAGCATGGACCTAGGAACCAGGAGGTCACAGTTCGATTCCCAGTCAGGGCTCAATCCCCTGTGGGGGGCATGCAGGAGGCAGCCGATCCATGATTCTCTCTCAAACACTTTGGTCTTTACCTTGCGAGGTCTTTAAATGTATGTCTGTAAGGAAGCTGGAGCTTTGAACGCAGGTTAAAGTCAGACAGGTTTTTTGGGGGGGCGGTATATTTTTATTGGTTTCAGAGAAGAAGAGAGATGGAGAGAGAGACAGAAACATCAATGATGAGAGACAATCATGGACCGGCTGCCTCCTGTACTCCCCCCCACAGGAGATCAAGCCCACAACCTGGGCCTGTGCCCTTGACTAGAATCGAACCCGGCACCACCACCGCCCCCCCCAAGTCCACAGGCCAACGCTCTGTCCACTGAGCCAAACCGGCCAGGGCATCAGACAGTTTTTAGACCCTACTTTTAACTGAGAGAAGGAGTCACAGGTTACTGTATATCCTGGTAAAGTCTGTTTCTGCTGTTATTGTTAAAATTGGCTTAGCTGAACTACTATTTTATTAATGTTGAAGGTTTTACTTTCGTCAGTCCTTTGACAATCAGAAGTCTAGTGCCAAAGACATAGATATGACTGAGCTTTGTTTCGTGTGACAAAAAAGAAGCATTAGGCATTGTGTCAGTTCCTCCCACAATACGTGAACCTAGCTAAGGGAGACGGAGGGCATTGAGCTCATGGCTATTTATAGCTCCTTCCCACACCTTTGTCTCACTAATTAAAGGAATTTCTCCATTAATCACTTTCGTTTGATTGCTTCTTTTAGTTATCCATGCTCCCCCCAAATATTCTTACATCTAGAATGTTCGAGCCATCCTTTCACACGAGGGGGTGTGGGCCCAGGGACAGGAAGCAGCAGCCTTCCACTTGGCATTGTCTTTCAGTTTGACCTTCAAGAAACAGCTTAAGCGTTAGCAAGAGTCATTTTCTAAAATATATTTGATACTCTGGCTTCTCTTCAGATCACATAAATCTTTCACCTTTTAAAATATATTTTATTGATTTCCGAGAGGATGGGAGAGGAGAGAGAGAGATAAAAACATCCATGATGAGAGAGAGCCATTGACCTGCTGCCTCCTGCACGGCCCCTCCTGGGGATGGAGCCCACAACCCGGGCATGTGCCCTGACCGGGAATCGAACCGTGACCTCCTGGTTCATAGGTCGACGCTCAACCACTGAGCCACGCCGGCCGCGCATAGCAAATGTCTTCTGGAATGTTAACCATATATCATGAGCATTTGCTGAGAATAATTATGTAGATTCCAGGCCTCTTCTGCCCATTCAGATCATTTGTATAAATCATGCTTCATCGATGCCCAGAGCTGCAGGTGCTCTGGAGCAATGCTGAGAGGTGGCAGTGGGGAAAACCAGTTAGCTTCCTGTTCCCTGTGATGCCGGGCTGGGTTATGTGAACCAGAGCTGCTGAGTGAAAAGAAAAGTGCTGTAGAAAATAGGCTTCTAGAAATTACCTTGAAAGCACTGAGTCGCTGAAAGGTAGTGGGGAACTCAGCGACCGATTTTTCTATGAGAGCCATCAATCAGAGCAATAAAAATTAAAGCACTGAAGTGGCCCATTTTGCCAGGCGGGCATCTCTGTTAGCGAAAACGTCTCTGCCGGGGGACCAAGGTTAAGACCAAGGCCCGTCCAAGTAGGGGAGGCTGTTAGGGGACCTTTCCCACAGCGTTAGGACTGCAGAAGGAGGACAGAAATCATGGCCCGAGGTGCGTTTGGAATGGGTTCCCACATAGGGACACGTAGCCTGGAACAAAGAGGGCAACACCAGCCATGCACTTGATTTGAGCTCTCCCCTTTGCTAATCGTTCCAAATATCGGTGAGAAACGAAAGGATCGCCCAGCCGGCGTGGCTCAGTGGTTGAGGGTCAACCCATGAACCAGGAGGTCACAGTTCAATTCCCGGTCGGGCCACATGCCGGGGTTGTGGGCTCGATCCCCAGTAGGGCACGTGCAGGAGGCAGCCAATCAAGGATTCTCTTTCATCATGGATGTTTCTCTCTCTCTCTCCCCCTCTCCCTTCCTCTCTGAAATCAATAAAAATATATATTTTTAAAAGGAATGAACTATTAATACACAAAATAATATGGATGAAACTCAAAATCATTATGTTTCCAGACAAAAAAAAGAGCACGAACTATATGATTCCATTCTATATGATGAAATTGCAGACAATGCAAAGCTGATCTGTAGCCACAGTGGTTGCCTGGGGTTTCAGAAGAGCATAAGGGAACTGCTGGAGTGATAACATGTTTGGTGTGTTCTTTGAAAGATTACATGAGTTCGTACATGGAAATTGCCCAGAAAGGCACCTAACACTAAAGCGGTCAAACGAGACCTGTATCAGCTCAGCATCCAGTGCTCTTTCCACCGCATGTCATGACCATGGGTGTAGGCTTTTCATGTGTTATCCGTTAGTATGTGCTCAAGGAACACAATGTCATGTTATGATGAGCCTGTGTTCTTCAGACCTTTCTGGGACATTGCCATGAAAGCCAAAGAACAGGCTTTGTCTGAATGACCTGAAAAATCTGTGAGGAGTACGTTCGTGCTGTGATCTTTCAAATCATTGATTTTCCTCTTTGGTCAACATCAAACTAGACATGCGTTCTTTCCCTCTCTCTCCTGGTCCGCTAGGCGAGTGGCTTGCATCGCCATGGAGAAGACCAAACAGGAGCAGCAGGCCAGCTGCACATGGTTTGGCAAGAAGAAGAAGCAGTACAAGGACAAGTACTTGGCCAAGCACAACGCAGGTAGGGACACACCCGGCTGTCGCTGCGGCCGGCCCCACACCGCAGAGCCCGACACATAGGTCACATGTCCTTCAGGCTTCAGAGTTCTCTGTCCCCAAACTCCAGCATGTGAGCGCTTCATCAGCTGGCAAAAATGTTCAAGAACCCCTGCCTTCCCATACGATGTTGGTTGGTTGCCAGATATATTGCAGAAGTCAACTTCGTAGGAAGAAAGCGCTATTTGGCAATAGCAGGCTCCGGAACAGCAAGAACCGAGTACATGAAGTCCTCCCCTGAGAAATGCGAGCTTGGGAGACTGCTGAGCCGCCAGGACTCTGGCCTCCTTGCTGAGATTGGTCTGGAGCAAATGCCCTTGCTCCTGGCTCCTCTCCGGCCCTTGGACTTGGCCCCGGGGCACATTTCAAAGGGCAGAGGCGCACTTTTAACAGAGAGCCGGGCTGCCGATGGTTGGGTAATCGGTTTGAAAGGGCACAAGTGACATCGGATACTAAATTGGTTTAGTCCAGTTCTGTGGCTAGTCTTCTTCCCTCACTGGTATTTCCTTGGCTCCTAAAAGACCAAGAGTATTACCTTGCCCTTCCCTTCATGGTATGCTTGCCTTTCTGGAAGCTTGCCTTTCTTAAGACAAAAGGCTCACTTGTTTGCCAATAACTGAAATGAATCCCCAAAAGGCATGACCTGTCATTGCAGTAGGATTCCCGAGGGCTCACTGAAGTTAAAGAAAGTGCGTGGTGATCTAAGAGTGGCATGAGATTAGTTCCCAGGGTTTCAGAAATAACTCCCAAAATCAAACATGTGGCCAAAAAAATCAACTGAACACAATCATGCATACCCATTGACAGGTCAGTGCTTCCAACCAATAAGAAACACCTTTCTGTCTGCGGAATGTTTGAGCGATGGTGTTAGCATTCATTAGAAAAAGTGCTTTAGAAACTCGCAAGGGTTCGTTTGTGGTTCAGAGAGTAAAAGGAAGCATGTTGAAGTCCTACGTCATGTGGAATAGATGCGAGTGGCCACATTTTATTTCCAACAAACTGTCTCATGTCTGATTATGTGCCACCGCAGAGTGCTAGGCTGCTAATGGCGTTTTTGCTTTTATAAAGGGGAGAAATATTTAAAGCAGATTCGTTAGGCATGATCTAGCAACTCTTCGTGGTAAATGCTCTGTAGTCTTCTTATTTCCATCAGCTTCTAACAGGCTCACAAATTATTTATATATGTGTGTGTGTATATATATGTAGACCAGTGGTTCTCAACCTTCTGGCCCTTTAATACAGTTCCTCACGTTGTGACCCAACCATAAAATTATTTTCGTTACTACTTCATCACTGTAATGTTGCTACTGTGATGAATCGTCATGTAAATATCTGATATGCAGGATGGTCTTAGGCGACCCCTGTGAAAGGGTCATTCGACCGCCAAAGGGGTCGCGACCCACAGGTTGAGAACCGCTGATGTAGAGATATATATCCTTGTGTGATTTTTACAATAATTTTAAATGATACAGATAGATAGACGACGTTAAAATTCATTTAAACCTAGGAAAGCAAAGTGGCTGCTTAAGGCTCTCAGTTCATCGCTGGCTGTACATTCTACTAATAGAGAGCACGTGACAGGAGCGCTCCATTGGCCCATCTCCCCTCATTCAGCTCTGAGGACACATACAAAGTTGATTGAAAAACTAGAACCTCCACATGCTGAGCAAGAATCCACTGCCTCATTCACTTCAGAATTTTGCCTTCTCCCCTGTTCCCCTGCTTGGTCCCCTGGGCCATCCCTGCTCTCCCATCTGCCTGTTCTGATGCATCGTAGGCGATGCTCAGCGGCGCTGCGAACACGCCCGTCAGCTGACCAGGCAGCCGGAGCTGGGCCCAGGCGTCCGCACACCCAAGTCATTGCAGCTCCAAGATCACGTGGCTCCTGTGGCCCTCAAAACAGCAGAATCTCCCATCACATTGGCCAGTCGAGGGCATCATTTCTAATTCTGAAATCTGGTGGATCTCCGGCTCCTTCTCCACCGGGCCTGGCAAATGGCTATCATTACATGAAGCCAAGGCCTCCTTCGCTGTCCCTGGTCTCAGGCTTTCGCGCTGGGAACCTGCCCATCAAGTGTGAAGGCTCTCGCCCTTGATAAAGAAGGCAGGGGCCTCGTAGGGATAGGACAGAATGGCTTTTTCTCTTTTGATCTCCTACCTCCAAGCCAAAACCGTGGGCTAAGTTCTTGTAAACTTGGAACTAAGAATGTGGGGGGACCCACCGCCACCGCTTTCTTGTTCTCTTCAGCTTCTTCCCACGCAGTGGTCTTCTGGGCCTCGGGGCCTTCCTCCTCATGTCCCCTCCTCTTCCCCGATGGCCGGCCGATGGCCGGCCGGTCTGAGCTTCTTATAAGGTCCTGACAGAGCCTCTCAGGTTTCTCTGTAGAACTGGTATTTCAGGCTCGTTTGTCATTGTCTAGTCAGACAATTGTCAGGGTGCCCTTCCCTGCAAAGTCATCGCTCCTGAGTCTCCCGGAAGCTTTCCTGGTCGGCAGGAGGCACCGGGCCCCTTTCCTGGCCTTTGTGAAGTGGCCTTACTTTCACCATCCCTTCAGGGTCCTTCCCATTCACCAACCAACTCTTGCATGTGGCTCATTAGAAAGTGCAGACGAGCCATTTGCTTCATGATCATCTTGACTCTTGACAAGAGATGAAGGCAGAAAAGGAAGCCAGATACTGTGTCAGCTGTTCTGCTTTTAGCTCTGATGAAAGTTCAGTCTAACCTGCGGCATGGCCTGTATAAAGGATTGCTCTAAGGGAGAGAAACAGCCCTGGCCAGTGTGTCTCAGTGGATACAGCACCTGCCTGCGGACCAAAGGGTCCCAGGTTCAATTCCGGTCAAGGGCACATACTTTGGTTGCAGGCTCCTCCCTGGCCCGGGCCCTAGTCAGGGCACGTGCAGGAGGCAACCACTCAATGTGTTTCTCTCACATCAATGTTTCTGTCTTTCTTTCTCTTCCACTCTCTCTAAAAATCAATGGAAAAATGTCCTCAGGTGAGGATTAACAAAAAAAGAGAGAGAAACAAATACAGGTGACCTCCATCCATAAGGTGGATATTTTGAGAACTTGAAATATCCTGTTCTTCAGTACCAAGAACTAGCTAAATGGGCTCATGGGTCACAAACCAAACTATCTTTCTGAAGGATTTCCGGGACTTTTTCCAAAGTTGATTGTAAAACACAGTAGGGCATCTTCTCATAAAGCTCAGTAAAATAAAATAAGGGCCACATGTTTTGTTTCCTGCTTCAAATATTTGAGAATTCAGCATATATTGGTGGCAAGATCCAAACCTTATCATCATCCTGAAGTTGTTTATATTTTTAGTAAAAATGAGGAATGGGAACTATGTCAACATCTGGAACTGATAGGAATGGTAACACTAGAATTAATTCTTTCCATTTCTGTTACTGGGAGAGTTCACATGTCTAATTAAAGCAGACTTCTCTTCAAACTGTGTTGCCTACATCTCACATTATAAAGTGGCAGCCTATTCGCTGAATATGACCTATAAATAAGTTTTGTTTTCCACATTCACTCACGGTGTTTAAAATAATAGCTATTGCCCATCTAGTGTGGCTCAGTTCTTGAGCATCGACCTAGGAACCAGGAGGTACAGTTCGATTCCCAATCAGGGCACATGCCCAGGTTGTGGGCTCCATCCCCAGTGTGGGGCATGCAGGAGGCAGCCGATCCATGATTCTCTCTCATCATTGATGTTTCTCTCTCTCCCTCTCCCTTCCTCTCTGACATCAATAGAAATATATTTTAAAAATAATAATAGTTATCACAGTTGAAAATCAGGCCCAGAAGACCAAGAAGAACAGAGAATATAGTAACACAAGGCCCACTTTCTTCCTTCACGGCTCTAGGCTCTTGGTGACCCTTTTGAATGGGGCACTCATTCTCTAGACACTCTCTCTAGGGCCGTTGTCCCCACCACTGCATTCCTGCACCCATGCCAGCTGCCCGGTCACCACAGGCACAAGAGTGTGCGCTCGGCCCAGTGTCCCCCGTGTGCTGTCTTCTCTAGCGGAAGGATTTGTACGGTATTTAAAGACCCTTCTAGCTTTTCCAAGCAGAGACAAGGAATCAGTGCTAAAGGCTTATGAAGAAGATTCAACTGGAAAGGGGTTACCTAAATACTTAACAGTGGCATGGATATTGAGTGGCTTCCCAGGAGGTCAAGATCACATGAGCCAACTGTGCCAGACAGTATTTCTGAAGCCTTGGGGATAGATGTGACCATGGTGTATAGTGTTCGCAGCAAGCTTGTCTTCTGCAATGCGGCCAAGTTTGCAGCCACATGAACTTGATGGGGAAGATTGTCATGCTGCTGGGGCAATGGTCGGCAAACTGCGGCTTGCGAGCCACATGCGGCTCTTTGGCCCCTTGAGTGTGGCTCTTCCACAAAATACCACGTGCGGGCGCACACGTACAGTGCGATTGAAACTTCATGGGCCATGTGCAGAAGTCGGTATTTTGTGGAAGAGCCACACTCAAGGGGCCAAAGAGCTGCGTGTGGCTCGAGAGCCGCAGTTTGCCAACCACTGTGCTGGGGGAACTGCAGTCCTGAGGCCTTGAGGCTCCTTGCCCTGGGACTTCCGAAATCAGTTGCAGATCCCGTTACTCATGTAAACTTTGAAAAAATATTCCCTCGTTCATTTTTTCAACGTTAGAGCCCTGAGCAGAGGTATTTAAATCTTCTGAGACCCTATTTACATCTGTATGAACATAGAGGATTTCATAGGTGTGCTTAAATTATGCTTCATGCCACAGATTAGTACTGCCTAAAAAGCTATAACTTTTTTCTTGAATACAGAGGACGCTAAAGGCAACCAAAAGTGGCCCAAAATCTCACTGCCCTGTGGACGTTTTTCTCTTTAAACAAGAAAAGTAATAGGCACAGGTGATTAGAGTGGCAAACAGTACAGGAAGGCCCGAAATGCAAACCCAGGAAGGCTGCTTGTCACTGTTCCCAGACAAAATCTCCACGCGGCTGCTCACGTAGGAAAGCCGCTGGCTTTGCGAGAAGGGTGTTGCTGAATTTGTATTAAATGGGTTTGTTTCTTAATGTGATTGATTTGCCTCGTGTTGAGAATATTGCATGATAAAGTTTCTTTTGTGCATATACTTTTATTTTACTAATATATTAAAGCCATATTTCAATGACCCCTGTCCATTTTTCATGCTGTCTTACTCCCAATGGCCTCTGCATGTAAGTAACCTGTTGAGTGACTATGCCTCTTTGTTTTTGATGGTTTCCTTTCATGACGTCCTTTTAGTTAATCAACAAGCATCTTAAAGCCTGTAAAAGTCCAATCTCTGTGTTCTCCTTCTATCCCTTGTACGTCTTCTTTTCCAATATTGTTTTTGATTGTTTTGCAATCCTCTGGCCACGTGTTGATTTGATTCTGAGCAGAGTAACCTCCTCATGCTACCCATTTAAGGTTAAGGTACCGATCTGTAACATCCCAGTTCATTTGTTTGTGGTGTCCATGGTGACTCTAACTCGTTCTTCTGTGTTTTGGAAAATGACGGGTCTTGTTTCAGTAGGATTGGAGTTAGGCTCTGTAGAGGGGAAGCGGTGTACCCACCATTCAGAAAGCTGTGTCATTCTCACCTTGCTCTTCTGTGAGAGGTTTGATATTTTGTCTATGAAAGTCTGCCAGCTGGTTGATGCGCCTCTTCCACTAGCGCACGTTTCCTGGATGGAAATGCCACCCAGAGGGCAGTAGGGAGAAAAAGCAGTGTCGTCAGCACTCCTGGTTTTAAATATTTTGGTGACTCTCGTCACCCTGTCACCACCGCAGCGTGACCCGCTAGCTCTGCTACGCAGAGAGCCTCGTGTTCATTTCGATTTTGCAAGGCTGCCATTCAGACGCAGAAAGCACTTCTTGGGTTTTAGCCGTTGCTAGAGCATTTGCTTGAAAGACTTTCAGTCAGCCTTTATGCAGCGGTTCTCAACCTTCCTAAGGCCGCGACCCTTTAATACAGTTCTTCATGTTGTGGTGACCTCCAATTTCATTGTTACAAATTGAACATCATTAAAGCATAGTGATTAATCACAAAAACAATATGTAATGATATATGTGTTTTCCAATGGTCTTAGGCGATCCCTGTGAAAGGGTCGTTTGACCCCCAAAGGGGGCGAGACCCACAGGTTGAGAACCGCTGCTTTATGGAACCAAGTTCTCAAAAGAAAACAAACACAGAAATACCCATTAACATGCACTAACCCTGTTTTAGCATATTGCATTTCTTTCTTTTCATATTTTGGGAATGATACTTTTGTTTGTTTGTTTGTTTGTTTGTTTGTTTCTGATCTGTTGCATTCCAGAGTAGCGTACTTTGCATTTTACGGTTCTTTGCTACTGGGAAGATCACAGACAGTTAAGGACTGAGCTGATATTCAAAGGCATTTGGCCATTTTGTCGCAGGGCCTAGAAGCTTCTCTCATTGACTGAAACACCCTCGATTCTTTATTACACAGGGAATCCATTTTATTGAGTTTCCCTCCAGCCCTCTAAAATCCATAGCACATTCCGTATCCCTGAAAGAGGAAATTGCCATGTGCCTGACCACATTTTTGCATAACCATGCAGAATAGTCTTACAGGAAACATAGGTGCATGATTGTAGCCGCCTTGTGAGAATTTTCAAACGTGTCTGAGAACCGCACTGCCTTGAACTTCCACAGGAATGGTTTGTCCTCTCGGGAAAGTTTTTGTAATAGTTCTGTTAAGAGGCAGGTTCCCCCAAAAATGTCTTTAAAGTATTTCTTCTCAGTCTGTAATGATGAGAGAACTCCCTTGTGCAAAGGTTTTCAAGCTGAGACTCTGCTTCATGCTTCTTTCCATCGTGTTCATCCTCACTTACTGCCTGGGGCCCAGCGGAGCCTGTCTCCCTACTCACGTCCCCACGAGTTCCATCGAATGGATAGCTGGGTCGCAATAAGACCTGTGAGATGCTCATTTCAAACGCCTGTGACATCATAGTCCCAGAACTTGACCTTGAGAGCATCTAGCATGCTGCCTTCAGCAACTCGGTTGAGAGAAAGAACCATGAAGTTCAAGACCAGCTGTCCATGCATCTCACATCCATCCCTAGCTGGCCTCGCTGGCCTCTTTCTTGCTTCTCTGTAGTTGCATTCATTCTATATTCATGTTGGCCACTGTCTGCAGACTTTCTCCTTTTTAGTAATGCTGGTTTCTTAGAATTGCAAAGAGATGAGCAGCATGTGGTTTTGAATGAATTCGTCTGATTTGTTGGCTACTGCATGAAAGATAGGCGGTATCTTTTAGAATTGGACTTTCATGCATGTGCTCAACGTATCTTTGGCTGCCCCTGCTTCCGAAGTGCATTTTCATGGGCTTAAAGATGACATTTTCTTCCGAAAGGTTATAGGACTTAAACATATTAGAAGTCGGATTCAGATATTTTTTAAGACATGGTTTTACTACTGCTTTAGTTTCGCCAGCAAAATTGTCATTGACATACGTGAACTATTCTTCCTGCAAATTTACCTGTCTTCTAAATCTTTGCATTTTAGTGTTTGATCAATTAGATCTTGTTACATATGAAGAAGTAGTAAAACTGCCAGCATTCAAAAGGAAAACACTAGTCTTATTAGGTGAGTCTGGTTGGGGAAACACGTGGTTTTCTTATTCTCGTCTTCGGAATACTGTGAATACTATTAACAATTGTCCGTTTTCCCTTCCTTCCAACAAATGGCCTAGGTGCGCATGGTGTTGGGAGAAGACACATAAAAAACACCCTCATCACAAAGCACCCGGACCGGTTTGCATACCCTATTCCACGTAAGCAATGTCTCTTAAGTATATTTTTTTCTAGTACTTGTGTAATATTGTAATTTATCTATTTTTTCTGATTAAATTAGTAATAACTCTTCACTATAAGAAATTTGGGCCTGGCCGGCGTGACTCAGTGGTTGAGCATTGACCTGTAAACCAGGAAGTCATGGCTCGATTCCTCCTCAGGGCACAGACCTGGGTTGCAGGCTCGATCCCTAGTGAGGGGCGTGCAGGAGGCAGCTGATCAATGATTCTCATCATTGATGTTTTTCTCTCTCCCTCTCCCTTCGTTTCTGAAGTCAATAAAAATAAAAAAAAATGAATCTGGAAGATCCAAAAAAGAACAAAGAAGAAAATGAGTTAATGATCCCAACCCCACCCCCCTAATAATAGTGCCATAAATATTTTCTTTTATACCCTCCCAGACTTCTCTTAGTGCAGATATGTGTAGTCCAGTGATGGCGAACCTTTTGAGCTCAGCGTGTCAGCATTTTGAAAAACCCTAACTTAACTCTGGTGCAGTGTCACATATAGAAATTTTTTGATATTTGCAACCATAGGAAAACAAAGATTTATATTTTTATATTTATTTTATATATTTAAATGCCATTTAACAAAGAAAAATCAACCACAAAAATGAGTTCGCGTGTCACCTCTGACACGTGTGTCATAGGTTCGCCATCACTGGAGTAGTGTGTGCTTGTGGTTGTTGTTTTTTAACAAAATTGGGTTCATCCATTCTGTTTGTAACCTGATTTTTTCGAAAGTGTGTCATAAAGATTATTCAGATGAAGTATTCTTCAGAAAAATAGGTTTTAATGATAGTATAGTTTTTCTTTGATATAACAATAGTTTTCTTACTCAGTAACTGAATTGTTGACTTTGTCACTTTCAAAATCCAGTCAATGTGCTGCCAGGTGTTTATTATAAAGAACTTTATAATATTTTTATTCCCCTTATCTTCTATAGCTTATCCTTAACCTCTTGCCCTCTTTGTTCCCTCAACTATAAAATGAAGTCATTCTAGAGCAGGGGTGGGGAACCTTTTTCTGCCAACGGCCATTTGGATATTCATAACATCACTCTGGGCCGTACAAAATCATCAACTTAAACACTAGCCTGCTCTTGTAAATAATAGCTAAGATTTGGAAACAGCCTAAGTGCCCATCAGCAGATGAGTGGATTAAAAAACTGTGGCACATCCACACAATGGAATACTACGCTGCTGTAAAAAGGAAGGAACTCCTACCATTTGCAACAGCATGGATGGAACTGGAGAGCATTATGCTAAGCGAAATAAGTCAGTCAGAGAAAGATAAATATCACATGATCTCATTCATTTGTGGATTATAATGAACAACATAAACTGATGAACAAAAACAGATCCAGAGACAGAGAAGCATCGATCAGATGCTCAAACCTCAGAGGGAAGGTAGGGGAGGGTGGGGGTTACGGGGAGAGATCAACCAAAGGGCTTGTATGCAAGCATATAGGCCTGACCAATGGACACAGACACCAGGGGGGGGTGAGGGCAATGGGGGGATAAGGACACATATGTAATACCTTAATCAATTAAAAAAATTTTTTAATCAGCCTGCTCTATTTGGTCATACATTTCATTGACTCACCCCTAATGCGTTGGCAGGCCAGACCAAATGATTTCTCAGGCCTTATATGGCCCACGGGCCGGAGGTTCCCCACCCCTGGTCTAGAGATACAAAGAGAATTTGCGATCATGTGAAGCACTTAGCAGATGCTCAATAAATAGTAGCCATCCGACCAGTATAATATTACTACTACTCTGAAGTTTAAATTAGCCAACATTTCGTTTCTTCCAGATCACATAATAATTGAACAGCTATTGAACAATTTAATGTTATTAAAGGGCCAGTTCACTAGCTTGGTTTTAAAGCATACCATTGCTGACCTCAAGCATGTCACCTCTCTGATATATTTAGCCCCAGATGTGTGTATGTCATATGTTTACCTACCAAAGTGATGGAAGACAGTACAGCATCCACGTAGTATATGCCATTTATTGAACTTTCCATGTACCTGGAGAAAGGATTCTTTTTTTTAAAAAATCCACATTTTTGATGCCCATGAGTACTTGGAAGTTCTAATAGTCTAGTTGGGGCAGGAGAGAGGGGATTCCCTATGGGTTTGAACCCATCCACTCAGCAAAGAGCAGCACAAATGTGTCCTTGCCGCGGAAGGAAGGAAGGAAGGAAGGAAGGAAGGAAGGAAGGAAGGAAGGAAGGAAGGAAGGAAGGAAGGAAGGAAAGAAGGAAAGAAGGAAGGAAGGGAGATCAGGCATAGACAGTATGGAAAGAAATGGGCGTAGCTGTGTTCCAATGAAACTTTCTTTACAGAAACAGACAGTGGGCATATTTGCCCCACAGGCCATAGTTTGCCAGCTCCTGGTTACGGTCTTAACTCTGGTGGCCACATCGGGCTGACGTCATTGTGTGTTCAGTATGGTATGCCTCTGCTATAGTCTACCATCCTCCTTGTGCAAGATGCTCCAGATGAGCAGAACCCAATGGACCTTCTCAGTATCTTCACTGTCCAGCACAGTCGCCAGTAGCCACGTGTGTCTACTGAACCCTGGAAATGTGCCTAGTGAGACTGAGGAACTGACGTTTTCATTGATCTTCAATTTAAATAACCATAGGTAGTTTTCTATCTTTTACATTCTTTTTTCCTTCTGCCTAGCTGCGTTAAGGTATACAGGGAGTCACGTTACTCGGGTCGTTTTGTGTCTTTCTCATGTGGTGACCCATGAAAGAACGAAAGAGATCTTATCTAAACACTGGAAGGTTCACCAAACCAATCAACTCGCCAGCTACCGTGGTCTGATGTCACGCAGATAAATACAACTTCTAGAATTTAGTGCTACAAGGCTACTAAGGATGGGAACAGGGCATGAGGCATGTACTGTGGAATCCACAGCTTTAAGAAGTGATTAGGGCCGTACTGGTTTGGCTCAGTGGATAGAGCGTTGGCCTGCGGACTGAAAGGTCCCAGGTTCGATTCCGGTCAAGGGCATGTACCTTGGTTGCGGGCACATCCCCAGTGGGAGGTGTGCAGGAGGCAGCTGATCGATGTTTCTCTCCCATCAATGTTTCTAACTCTCTATCCTTCTCCCTTCCTCTCTGTAAAAAAACCAATAAAATATATATTTTTTTTAAAAGCGATTAGGTCCTAACCGGTTTGGCTCAGTGGATAGAGTGTCAGCCTGACTGAAGGGTCCCAGGTTCGATTCCGGTCAAGGGCATGTACCTTGGTTGCAGGCACATACCCAGTTGGGAGTGTGCAGGAAGCAACTGATCGATGTTTCTCTCTCATCGATGTTTCTAACTCTCTATTCCTCTCTGTAAAAAATCAATAAAATATATTTTTTTAAAAAGAAGCGATTAGGTTTGGGTAGGTCCACTGGGAGCACAGACTCAGCCTTTTAATCCTCTCTTGACGTGTGACTTTGCAGATACCACCAGACCTCCAAAGAAAGATGAAGAAAACGGGAAGAACTATTACTTTGTATCTCACGACCAAATGATGCAAGACATCTCTAACAACGAGTACTTGGAGTACGGCAGCCACGAGGACGCCATGTATGGAACAAAGCTGGAGACCATCCGGAAGATCCATGAGCAGGGCCTGATCGCCATACTGGACGTGGAGCCTCAGGTAACGCCCGGCCATATCCAGCGCCCGTCATCCCGCCTGCATGCTAAGCTCGGGTTTTGCCATCAAAATGCCATCAGAATGCCGTGGGTCGCATAATTGAATAGACTACAGGAAAGGATCAGTGATGAAGGCATCGTGGGTTAGCGGTCCAGACCACAAACGAATTGTTGGCCTCGGTGCACACACCATGTATTTAAGAAGCAGAGTCTATCCTGTCATGAGATTCCTTATACCCGGGAGCTCAATGAACTACCTGGTGGGGTCTTGCTGGCCAGAAATCCTACAATAATCTGGCCTCAGGGTGAGAGTCGGGCACTTTATCCCAACAGCCAACTTGACCTCTCTGGGTGCAGCTCATGCTGGACCATCAGAGCCTCTGCCAGCATCTTAGGTTAGTCCCAGCGAGGAACTCTGACCCTGGGGCCCGGGGCTGAAACCCAGCACCAGCCTTATGAAAGCGAGCGGGAGTGAGCCCTGGGGTGACCGATGGAGCCGGAACAGAGCCTGAGGTGGCTGTCAGCCTCTGCCATCTCTTTACTGATGAGATGCCTGACCCTGAACTAGAACTAGAACTAGGAGGGATGTGGCGAACGTGAAGCTGATCAGATGATTTATATAGATAAGTCCCACACCGGAAGCAATAGAAATCATTACACCGACAAAGGAAAAGCCCAAGGCCTTACGGCAACCATGCAGATAAGCTGTGTTTTTCCTGAGATCAAAGCAAGTCGCGGTGGGACTTACGGCCCCGCAGGAAGGACTCAGGAGTGGGAAGCATCAGGGCAGGTTGTCGGAGAGGCTGTGGTCCCGGGGCTCCCAGGCTGCCGTTTCTAAAGACCTGTTTGTACCCCAAATCCCTTTGCACTTGTCAATGGAATCCGAATGGAATGGTAGACCAGCAGGCCCCGTTGCATCAGGAGGCTCCCTGGGTATCTGAGGCAGGGGAGGTCCTTGTTCAAGGGCTGCTTTAAGAGACTTGGTCCCCTAGCCATCCCCAAGGGGAGAATGGCACCTGCGCTCAGGGTCTGCGGGACCCAACAGCTCAGCTGCTCAGCTCCAAGATGCTAACACCCTGGCCCGTGGGTTCACCCGTTTCCGTTTCTCGGCACTTGATGGGCATCTTGAACTTGGAATCTTGTTAAGGGGCTGGGAGGCGAGCCAACACTAGACAGTGTGCTTAGCAATCACCTTGGACCTGCATAGAACTGATAGGTGCTGTGTGCCGCACGTGGATCCTTGTTTAACTACTAATCCCTCCTCACCAGGGATTGGAAAAACCTTCTGGCCAGGGCTGGCCAGAGGCCAAGTCTCAATCCTGGGCCTGGTCTGCGGCGTCCTCTCCTTGGGTTCCACACTGGTCTTCACCTGAACGTCGTTTTCTGCTGGTAGTCCATCGCCTCTAGCGGTTCGCTGGCTGCAGGGCTCAGACC
>NW_005871124.1:2160618-2183195 GCF_000147115.1 Myotis lucifugus | reverse complement strand
GATCCTTGGACCCTGAGCTAGAGATTGTTAGGGTTTTTTAAGGCTGGTGACGCTGGCTATGAGAGTATTCACAGCTGAGAGAAGAGATAGATACAGAGAGAGAGTTTATTTTACTTTTCCTGAGGGGAAAGGGCTGGTGTATTGCTAGTCAATGTAAAGGCAAAGAACAAAAACCAAACTACTCCCCTTTTTAAAGCCTTGCCTGCTGTTCATATTGGTTTAGAGCAGGGGTGGGCAAACTTTTTGACTCGAGGGCCACAATGGGTTCTTAAACTGGACCGGAGGGCCGGAACAAAAGCATGGATGGAGTGTTTGTGTGAACTAATATAAATTCAAAGTAAACATCATTACATAAAAGGGTACGGTCTTTTTTTGTTTTAGTTTTATTCATTTCAAACGGGCCGGATCCGGCCCACGGGCCGTAGTTTGCCCACAGCTGGTCTGGAACGTCGCGAAACTGCAGGCACAGACACGAGTCTAATTGCTACTCGGTCAGCCAGGAAAGGAATAGGGCGAAACCAGACATGGGAAAGGCCATTGAGAAAGCGAAATCTGTGGGCCACAGACTAGACATGTGAAATTCTCACCAAAGGACAGCAAGATATGTACCCCGGATGCGGACAAATTAATTGCATCTCTGAGCGTGTGGTGTGCGTGCCTGCGTGTTAACTGTGCTCCTCAGAGGGGTGTGAGCTGTGCCAACTCAGCGAGAGGTTTGGATGCCAGGGAAGGGAGCTGACAGGGGCTTGGAGGCCCCTGTCCCTGGGATGTAGCATCTCCTTGGGCCTGTGAACTGCTTAGAGCCCCCAACTGCTCCAGTGGCTCCAGACCCCAGCTCTCCGCCCCCCCCCAGCCCCACAGGCGCCTTTCATCAGGGCAATTCATATGCTGCGAACACAGCCTCACGGTGCCAGGGGTCACGATCTGCCGTGAGGCTGTGTTCGCAGTGGGAAGCGGGCTGTGGATTGGTGGGAGGCCAGCCGGCTGGCCCCAGACTCCCCCAAAATGCACTTCCTAGACATTCAAGTTGCGGCTACAGTCAGTAACCAGCTCTAAGCGAGCCTTCAGGCAGCATGACCAGTGTTCCCTTTTCTGAAGAAAATCCCGTTTGATTGATTCATGAGACGCGTAAGAAAAATGTCTGGTCTGGCACCTTTTGTTTGCTGATGGCTCTTATCTCGCCCTCGGAAGAAAGGGAGTCACACGTGGTCCCTCACGCTGGCCATGGAAAACGCCTTGCGGGAATGTGGATGAAGGGCCTTTTCGGTTGTGTCAAGTGTGAGACGCGTGTGACAGTGTCACCGTCCATCCTCTAAGTCTCGGGTCTTTCTCACGCAGGCGCTGAAGGTCCTGAGAACCGCCGAGTTCGCTCCTTTCGTTGTTTTTATTGCCGCACCAACCATTACCCCGGGTTTGAATGAGGTAAGAACTGCCCAGTGTTTCCCACGTGCGCACGCCCCCCCTCCCCCATAGCAGGGCCCGCCCGTGCTGTGCGCCCAGGACCACTGCCCTGTGGCGATGTCCCTGGTTGTGGTCCTATTTCAGTGTCAGGAACAAGGCCCGACAGAGGCGTGTTCCTCCGAGATCAGTCATTAGGCAAATGCAAGCCTTGCTCCCAGCACGATCGCCCTGTGGCCTAATCCAGGGGTCCTCCAACTACGGCCCGCGGGCCACATGCAAATACAAATATTGTATTTGTTCCCGTTTTGTTTTTTACTTCAAAATAAGATATGTGCAGTGTGCATAGGAATTTGTTCATAGTTTTTTTTTAAACTATAGTCCGGCCCTCCAACGGTCTGAGGGACAGGGAACTGGCCCCCTGTTTAAAAAGTTTGAGGACCCCTGGCCTAATCAATAAGTCTACTCTTTTTCCAATTATTTCTTATTTTTTAAAAATATTGTTGAAAGTATTACACATGTCCCCTTTTTTCTCCCATCGACCCCCTCCAGCCTGATCCCGCCCCAGGCCCTCAGCACCCCACTGTCTGTGTCCATGGCCATGCATAGATGCACACATGTTCTTTGGTCGATCACTTCCCACCCACCCTCCCTCCCCCACCCCTTCCCTCTAACATTCCACACTCTGTTCCATGCTTCCGTGTCTCTGGATCCACTCCGTTCATCGGTTTATTTTGTTCATTGGATCCCACATATGAGGGAGGTCATGGGATACTTGGAAAGAGTTTAAACAGGTGTCCTTTTAAAGGTCTCACACCCCCTCCGCCCTCCTCTCCTGATAGGGACGAAGCCAAGCGGCTGCCTAAAGGTAGCGCTGGCCCTGGACACTCGCAAACCTAGGGATGAGCTGGGCCCCCTATGAGGCCAACGCAAGTGAGCAGCTGCCTCAGAGGCCTACCAGGCAGCCGGGAGGGCTCCTTGGTGCTTATCTGCTGTGGGTCATTCTCTTTTTATAAGTACAGTGGGGCCTTGACTTACGAGTGTCCCGACTAACGAGTTTTTTGAGATACCAGCTGTCTCTCGGCCGATTTTTTGCATTGAGTTGATAGAGTAATTTGAGTTAAGAGCTCCTTAACGAGCTCGGTCTCAGAACGAATTAAACTCGTAAGTCAAGGCCCCACTGTATATAATTATTGTCGAAAGTATTACGCAGGTCCCCTTTTTTCCTCCAATGACCCCCTCCAGCCCGCCCCTGCCCCCCGCCCCATTGTCTGTGTCCATGGGTTTGCATACAGGCACACAAGGTCCTTGGTTGATTACCCCCCACCCATCCTCTGTCCCACGCTTCCAGGTCTCTGGATCTGGGGGTCATTCTTAAGGGAAGACTCCCACACTGAACCCTCCTGAAGTCCATCACGTCTGCAGGGCAGGGAGCCACCAGGGGGCTCTAGGCTCTGCTCAGGACAGGAAAACCAGGCCTTGGAGGCGTTCGCTCCCTGTACCTTTAAGGAAGAGGAAATGTTTAGATGTCTGTGTTGCCTGTATTTGCAGCCATGACTTTGGGGCATTTGATTTGTGAAAGGGGTGCCCCTTGGGAAACTGTGCCGCTTCCCCTCTGATGTCATCCGCGGACACGTTCGAAGCGGCGCATGGTGGCTCGCGCTTCTCCTTCGGTTGCCGTGGATTTTTGTTGAATCACCATCTTTGCTTTGTTTTTGTGTTTGTGTTGCCTGTCTTCCCGCCCTTTCACTCATTTTCCATAGCTGCCAAAATGGTGCCGAAAATTGCCTGTAAGTACCAGCTAGGCGGTGAGGAATTGCGGCCTGTTTCCCTGCGCAGGTGTAGACGGTAGCGTTTCAACTCCCACGGACCCTCGCTCTTGCTGTTGGCATAAAGGCATTTTCTTTTCACTGAGTGGAATCCTGCTCCCGGGCAAATCCCCCCTCCCCCCACCCCCAGCTGCTGTGGAGGAAGAAGCTTGACAAATACAGCTTCGTCCCATCAGCTCCGGGGAGGGAGCTGAATTTTTCTGTGCTGAGAACTGCATCCGAAATGCCATGCTCTCGGCCTGGACTCCCTGGAACGTTCTCGTCACCCCAGAGCTTTCCGAGCAGATCGTAGGCTCTGCTGGTGGTTGGGGAGCCCAGGCTCAGAGGGGACATGTGGGAGCCGCTCCTTCTCTGCCCGGGGCGAGCACCCCTGTCTCGGGAGGAACGCACGTTTCCTAACTGGCAGCTCTGTGCTGTGTTTTTTGGAAAATGAAGCCACAGTGAAAAGACGATGCTTTTGAAGTGCCAGCGGAGAGGGTGTTGATGCGGCCTCAGAAGGTGATGAACCGAGGTCTTATCAACACAGCCGTAGTCACCGCCTAACGTCACGGCGTCCTGGTAGGAGAAGGCAGCGCAGGCAGGAGACCCCTACAGAGTGTCCGAGAGAAAAGACAGGGTTCTGGCTTCCCCGGTGTCTGTCCCTCCCCACTGCGATGCAATCAGGAGTGTCGCTTTGGGTCCCCTTTTCCACAGGTGCATTGGGAAGGGTCTCTGCCAAACCACAGATGGGCCCCAGGGAAGAGGAGGGGCCCTAAGCCATAGGCGGGCACCACGGCTCCCAGGTCCCTGGCAGCATGCAGCCCTGAGTGTTTCTGGCGCTCCCTCTGTCGTCAGAGGCGCCCGCGTCCTGCTAGGGAGTTAGCACTCATCACATCCGGGGAATGGCCAGCAGGAGTCAGCCAAGTGCTTGTTCTTTCAGTAACATTTATTAAGCACTTACTGTATCAAGGCCCAACGCCGAGGACACGGCAGTGACGGGGCACAGAAGACAAGTTTACGGTCTAGGTGGGGAGACGGATGCTAATCTAATCAGCAGGTGTTTCGTTGCATCTGGCTGTATTTTAAGACTCGACCCAATAGCTCGCCTGCCTAGCGCTGGAGGAGAAGCGGGCGGGTGGTGTGGCTGAGCAAGCTGCCTGGTTTCACATCTGAACTTGTCCATTGAACATGCAACATTCTGTGATCCATAAAGATGCAGGGGCGGGCTTTCTGGTGACTCTTAGGAGACCCTGATCTTGAAAGAAGCGCCACCCTGAGGCTAATGGTAGCCTCTCAGGACAAACGAGGGGCCCTGAGCGTCCTCTTGCTGTGGGCGCAGCCGGCAAGAGTTCTCAGAGTCGGTAACAAGCTCTGGATTGAGGGAAAGTCCCTGACTGTAGCCAGATTCCCGAGTCCAGCAGCTGCCTCTCCTTCCGTGTCCCCTCAGAGACGTGCGTACTTCTAAGCGGTGACATTTGGCCCTTTCCAGTCCAGACCAATTTGAGGGGACGCATCAGATGCTGTCGCTGTTGTGTCTGGGAAATAGCCTTGTTTCATCCATTATCTGTAACATCCAGAAAGCTTTCGCCTCTGGCATCCGCTGCTGTTGAGTGAGGGCCATTATATGTAATTGAATTCCCGGAACATGTTGAGCCTCTAAGTAGAAAAGAGGAAAATGCAACTGAATTTGTTGTCCAGAGGCAGGGGCGTCTAGGTGCGCAGGCAGCAGGGCCTGGAGCAGGCGAGTGCAGAGGGCGGAGGGGGGACAGGCACTCACCCCAAAGCCCTCCCACTGAGCAGGGAGCAGGAAAGAGGTTGGGGATGAGGGGGCTGGGTCAGAGGAATGAAGACAGAACGGCTAGGCCTGGGGGGGGGGGGGCGGTAATGTGTTTGCTGAAGACTGTGTGTTTTCTCTGGTCCGTCCGGTTTGGCGTGGAGCTCTTTGTTGCGTGGTGAGCGGTCTGGGTGGCAAGCAGGAGTCCTGTGACCCAGATCTGTCCCTCGTCTCCTCTGTCATGAAGCGGCACCTCGAGGTCTGGCCTTGACTGTTTCTGACACTGAGACGAACAGAAACGTGCAAAGAGAAAGAATCCCGCTGACCTCTCTCTTCTCTACTTTTCCCTCCCCCCCCCTCCGCCCACCCCTGCCTCCGTCCCCCTCTCCGTCCAGGATGAATCTCTTCAGCGCCTGCAGAAGGAGTCTGATATCTTACAGAGAACATACGCACACTACTTCGATCTCACAATTATCAACAATGAAATTGATGAGACAATCAGACACCTGGAGGAAGCCGTGGAGCTCGTGTGCACAGCCCCTCAGTGGGTCCCCGTGTCCTGGGTCTATTAGGCCTGTCCCCAGCTACCTGACACATACCTGGGAGCCACCTCATACATGGAAACGCCTCTTTGTTATCGGCCTTGTGTCAGCAGGTCGTGGTCCCTAGAGACTACCTAGTTGTAGTGTGACCTACATTTATAATTATTGTCATGTCCGAATAGGTAGGAGGAGAAAAACAATTACACACTAATTTAAAGAGACAGTATCTTTTTTAATCAGTTCTCCTAAACTTTAATAAAATGTATCTTTAAATGTATGTATTATTCAATCCTTTGGAATGTTATATTTTTTGAAATCATAGCTTTTTATTTCCAAGGCCCCTAAAAACTGCACAAAATAGATGCTGCTTTCTATAATCTATTTTAATAATAATAAACAGTGATTCTGTTACCTTGACCGGGGGTGGAATACTACATTCTTTTTAGAGTCTGATTTTATGGATTGGAATCTCTTTCTCTCCTTTATTTATTTGAAATAATCAGTCTAGTGATGACGAAACAGAAATTTTTAAAGGCCTTTTTTCTCTTCTGTTTTTTAGAGTAGCCTTTTTTTTTAAGTCCTTTATGTGACATCCAGATGATGTGATACTGTCTCTTTGAAGCCCCCCTGTAAACCTTTTAGAGATTTGAACTTGGGTCTTGACTCTTAATGCATGTGGACAGTCGCGAGCGTTTATGCTGTCGGTGTGTCTGTGTTGGACAAAACGATCTGTAATTACAGCCAAGTACATTCCGTTCACGGGGCACACCCAGGGAATAAGAATAAGATGCTATTATGACTAAGTTGTAAAACCTATGCACATCCCTTGCATTTCGGGCAACTTTATTAAAAAAAAAACAACAAAAACAAAACTGATTTTTATTAATAATAATCATATAGTGAAATGTGTTTGTAATTTTGTCTCAATTTAATTTGTTGTAAGGTGGGAGGGGGATTGCTGGTTTCACCATTTCAGATCTGTGTTGTCTGAGAGTATTAACGTTTTAATTAAGCAAAGAAATGAGGATTTTTAAAATGTATGTAATTGTTTTAAAAGCACCCATTTTAAGAGAATATACTGTGCAATGAAGAAACCAGTTTAGGCATTTGCTATAAACTGAATTATTCCAAAAGAATAATCTATAACAGCCCTGTAAATTCCTTTAAAATGCTAACTAACAGGACAGTTTGACCAATTTTTTTAAATATACTTCCTTTTATGTGTTCAATATTAAAAGCCTTTGGGTCCTTCATTTCATTATAGATTTGTTCAGATATACAACCGATAATCTTTCAGATTTTATAAGTCATTCGATGCTCATTGAACCATCAAAGGTCCAGGAGCGACTATCAGTTGGAAGGACAACAAAATCCTCTGTCAGAGCACAGCTCAAACCATGCCTGGCTCCCAGAGCACACGCGGTCACCCAAGGGCCACCGTGTCCCAGAGGCCGCCTGTGGTTCCCTTCCTCTTGCTATATCCCTTGGCACAGGAGAATCATCTTTCCTTGTTGCTTTAGAGACATTAACCATCTCATCACCCTGACATGAGGTCACAGCCTTCCAATACAGCAGGTTCAGGCTGGGCGTTTCCGACTCTTGCCAGAGGTCAGTGGAAGGTTTTTCGTTATAGCGCCGGGGTGTTTGAAGTGGTTCTGTTAACCTGAGATCCTTGAAAAAAATACCATCGTGTTTGCTTCTTGACAGTTAGATGGCCTCATCGCTTTGTGCCTTGGCCGGATGTGCAGGGTGTGTTCTGAGCTGAAAAGTTCCTCTTGAAGGGCCACACAGAGAAGACATTTGTATACTCCTTTTGGGGTGTCATCCCTCCCCACGTACTCTTATTAAATGATGCTGATTTTTTTTCCTCTGATGTTGTCCTTTGTCAGTGACCAGATGAGTCTGCAACTTACCAACAAGTTGAGCGAACTGCTTCTGTTGGGGCTCCATAACAGGGTGACCAGACCACCAGAGCAGAGACATCCTGGATGGAAAGAGAAACCCCAAGAGTTGTTTAGGGCTGTGCTAGGATTGATGCAAATCTAACCGATGCCAAGGCCAGATAATCATTCCCTTGAAGGTACTGACCACAATCCGGGCTCTTCTCAGTGTGCAAGAGCCCCCTCTACCTCTTTTCCAATGAAGCACAAAAAAGAAATCAGCCAACACCTGGGGAAGAGAAACTCCTCGTCTGGTAGAAACCCCCGTGCCCTACTTGCACTTTTAGACCAAATCTTGAGAGATGCTGACCATGCCATGTTGATAAATGTGGATTAAGCAGAGAAAGAGAAGAGCGATGCCAAGTTGAGTGTCTGTGGTCCCAGTGTTGAGCAGCATTGTAGTGCTAGTCCTCTCTCGCCCGTGGCTTTATGCAGATGGTTTTACAAACCTCCACACAGGCAGGCACTGTTCTTGCCATTGTGTGAATGGGGGGTTCCTGCACCCAGAACTCATTCTCTCTGGCCTCTCAATGGAGTCACCTGCTCCATTCCACTGATACACATCTTCTCTACAGCAGCGTCTTTATGACCAAGCAGAAAACACTGAAATATCTGAATTCAGAGTAATTCCAGGATATTGCTGCTGCCACGGCATTATAATTGTCCACTGAGCAATCAGGGAAAATTGCTAAAAAGCTTCCTGATTGCTTCCATTCTATCAGCAAAATCCTCTTTTGTCCTTTTAAATACCAGAGCAAATGATTAGATTATTAGATCTTCTCACTGGTCGCATGAGCCGTATTCTGAGGTTTCTCAACCCCACGCCCCCACAGCAAAAAAGGGTCTTTTTTAATATTTTCAATTATTCATCATAAAGAAGAGATGTCGTGATTTTTTAAATCATGAGGCAGTAATTACTTTGCCCATGCAGCACATTCAATTTTAACACCAAAATGGAAAATGAAGTTCAGTTCATCCGGAATTTCCCAGTGTCACGATAATATGGTAGCCCTTTAAAATGCAGTTAAATGTCTCTCCTGGCAGGTGAGATGGTTGAAAATCTGTGCTCAGAGAGGAAAATGGATGACCTACTTCTTGCAATTTGCATTGCAAAGGCATCCTCCGAGCCCTTCTATTGGCGGCAGAATAAGCAGAGATGCCGCAAAGCCCTGGTGCAGGCAGGAGGCAGCGAGCGCCCTCTTCCCCATCCAATCCCATCTCTGCTGGGCCAGCTGGTCGGCTGGGACTCGCATCTTTGGAAGCCTTTGATCTCATTGCTGCAGAGGAGGGCGCTTCTGTGGAGTTCTTCAACCGCTTGCAGCCCATCCCGGCTTTGCGGCCAGTGCTGGGAAAGTGGGGCCAGCTGAGCCCCCTCAGGGGAAACTGAC
This sequence comes from Myotis lucifugus, assembly GCF_000147115.1. Lineage (NCBI taxonomy): Eukaryota > Metazoa > Chordata > Mammalia > Chiroptera > Vespertilionidae > Myotis > Myotis lucifugus. The sequence continues at coordinate 2,174,345 of NW_005871124.1, read as the reverse complement.
CAGGGAGATGCTAGAGAGGACCCGCCCCTCACGGCCAGGTGGCCCTGAGCCACCTCTTGCATTCCTCGATGTGAGGTCCTTTTCTTCATTTCAGGTCCAGCTCTTCACTTGTTTCCTATCATCTAACTGGTGTGCGTGTGTGCATGTGCGTGTGTGCATGTGCGTGTGTGCATGTGCGTGTGTGCATGTGCGTGTGTGCGTGTGTGTGTGCGTGTGTGTGTGTGTGTGTGTGTGTGTTGGGGAGCAGGTGAGGGTTTGTTTTTCCAGAACTGAACACAGCCTTCTGATTCCATCCTCTTCACAAGGGCTTATCCTGAGGCTGATGACAGCGCGTCAGAGGTTCAAGGCCGCTGAGCGCTTTTCTCCTGTTCTTCGCCTCTCAGTGAGTTCTCCTCTCCCGCCGACATTGTGCTTTCTGGCTGCCGCTCACATAAGGGCTACAAGCTTCCATCGTGAGTCATCCTGCTGGGTCGACCTTTGCCTCTTCTCACCCCTTTAGAAGTGAGGTTTTCCTCTGCATTCGGGGTCTTCGGTTGCAGGAGCGCATGCCCAGGAGGCTGCGCGCTGGGTTGGCTTGGCCACACTCACCTCGCCGTTGGCCTTCAACTTGGAGCTGCTGGGAAGCTCGGGTCTTCCAGCTCAGTGAGTGGAGTTTGGCTGTGACGTGTGTGCAGGGAGTGGGAGCGGGAGAGGACTACGCTCAGCCGCGCATCCCTGGGAGCTGGGCTTTTCTCTGCCTCCCGAGCTGCAGGAGGTGGGCAGGCCCAGCCCAGAGAGAGAAGGGGGGAGGCCTGCACCACCTCTAACGGGCACCACCCACCCTTCGCTCCTGGGGGGCATTGAAAAGCCAGCGTCCCACCACCTTCACCTGCCCCTCCATCAACTTGAACCTGTGCAAATGGACCGAGCAAAAGAAAACGGAAAGATTTGTCACCACACAGGAGACCTCGTTTCTGGCCTCACGCACCACTCCAGGTCTGCGTGGGCTCAGAACCCAGGGCTCTGCTGCTGCCACTCACTTGAGTGTCAGTTCCTGTCTCTCAGGCACGTGACCTAGAGAACATGTCAGTTTCCTCACCAGGAGAGGCCTGGGGTGTGGCCAGCGTGGGGCCCAGAGGGGCGGCAGTATCTTAGTTCTTCCCGGGAGTACAATCAGGCCTTCCTCCACAGCGAGTCGCCCCACCTGTTTTTTTGTTTTTCCTTTTGAAGAGACCAGGAATTGGGGGCCTTGATGCCCAGTCCCGGCCGTGCCCTGGAGCGGCCCCCTGGTGGGCGGGCGGGAGGCTGCGGGCCGGGCAGGGTGGCTGATGCAAAGGCCACAGGAGCCCCGAGCGCTCCGGCCGGAGTAGCACGTCTCCTTGAAAATGCAGGTGCGCCGCCAGTCAGACTCCTTCCTCGGGTTGTTGTTTTGCATCAAGTTTTGCCAACGTGTTCTTTTCTCTGTCTGTACAATTGCCTTTTTATAAAAGGTTCTGAAGTATTGTCTCAGTGATCAAGAGAGAGCGATGTTCATGGTTGTTGTATATTTCACCGTAGCCAATTGTAAGTATTTGCAGGGTACAGCCAAGCCTTAGCGTGCAAGTGCGTCTGTGCAGGGGTGTCCTTCAGCGCCCGCCACGGGACGGGGTCGGAGAGGTCCGGATTCTCTGTGAATGCCCTGCTTTTCTTTCTCTGTGTGTATCTATCTACATGCCTTAGCACACGCCCTCCCGCCCTGATCCCTTCGCCTGTCGCCAGAGCCACCGATCGCTGGTGCCCTGGCCCGCAGTCCAAGTGGATGGACCCCTAATCAGTGATCTCGTGTGACGGGGGAGGGAGAGAGTCTCCATAGTATTCTTCGTAGAATATACATACTTGTAGGATGCTGTGTCATGGGAAACCATAGAATTGGGCTTTTGTCATTTCAAAGTTGGAGAAATGTACGAATAAAATGTATAAAACACCAAAAAGCCGTTGTCTCCTCGGATTGCAGGCCACACAGCTGGGGGGCGCGCCACATGAGGGGGAGCAGGAGAGGGGGGTGTTCCCCTCCCCCCTGCAAAGGTCTGGGGCACAGGGCTGCTCCCATGCTTTCGGCGTCCGCCCGGCAGCCTCCATCTTCAGCGTAGCTACACACCGTGGCACAAGAGCTGTTCCAGTTCAGTTGCTTGCATTTATTTTTTTAATATTTTTATTGATTTCAGAGAGGAAGGGAGAGGGAGAGAGAAACATCCATGATGAGAGAGAATCATGGATCAGCTGCCTCCTGCACATCCCACAGTGGGGATCCAGCCTGCAACCCCGGCATGTGCCCTGACTGGGAATCAAACCCGGAACCCTTCAGTCTGCAGGCCGATGCTCTATCCACTGAGCCAAACTGGCTAGGGCAGTTGCTTGCATTTAGATGCAGATTTAAAATAGCTTCAGCCCAGCCGCGGTGGCTCGGTGGTTGAGCATTGACCTATGGACCAGGAGGTCACGGTTGGATTCCTGGTCAAGGGCACGTGCCCAGGTTGCAGGCTCAATCCCCAGTAGGGGGCATGCAGGAGGCAGCTGATCCATGATTCTCTCTCATCATTGATGCTTCTATCTCCTTCTCCCTTCCTCTCTGAAATAAAAATATTTTTAAAAATATTTTTTAAATAAAATAGCTTCAGGTTTTAAAAAAATGAAAAAAAATCCAAGTAGTGACAGATCCTAGAACGAGAAGTGCCCATTGATCTGTGTGGGGCAGGCACGCAGCGGGCCTTGTTGGAAGCTGCACAGGAGGCGTCAGGAGGGAGCCGGCGGCCCTGGTGCGGGGTGCTTTGCTGGAGCCTGGGACGCGACCTGCCTCCACGACCTGCTTTACACCCTCCCCGCCCTGCCCTGGCCCTAGGCTTTGCCCAAGCAAAGGACCATGGTGGCTGCAGACACCTACACCTACACTTGCATGTGTCCAAACACCCCCCACCCCCCCCCCCACAGAAACAACCCCGCCCAAAGGTGCTCACAGCTCCCACTGAGAAGACCCACTTTTAAACACATTTTTAAGGCTTTTTTCTTCTTCTTTTAAATGTTTTATTGATTTTTTTAATATATTTTATTGACTTTTTACAGAGAGGAAGGGAGAGAGTTAGAGAGTTAGAAACATCGATGGGAGAGAAATATCGATCAGCTGCCTCCTGCACACCCCCTATTGGAGCTGTGCCCGCAACCAAGGTACATGCCCTTGACGGGAATCGAACCTGGGACCCTTCAGTCCGCAGGCCGACACTCTATCCACTGAGCCAAACTGGCCAGGGCTGTTTTATTGATTTTTAGAGAGAAAGGAAGGGAAAGAGATAAAGAGATAGAAACATCGATGAGAGAGGAATATCATGGATTGGCTGCCTCCTGCACGCACCCCACTGGGGATCGAACCCACAACCTGGGCCATGCCCTGACCGGGAATGAAACTGGCAACCTCTTGGTTCCTGGGGTGACGCTCAGCCACTGAGCCACAGGCCGGGCAAAAAGACCCATATTAAGGAAACATAAAGTAGGGCAATTCATTGCTTTCCCCAAGTAAACTTCATGCTATCAAACATACATAGAAGAGTCTAGATCGTATTCAGACAGAACTTGAGTCCCTGGAATCCCAAGTCCTCTTTCTGCCAGCTTCTTGCCTGCATGTAGAGAGCACCGGAAGCAGAATCCCCCATGAAGCCCGTCTTCTGCACTCGTGTCCCTACAAGCACACGGGGGCACCAGTCCCAAGCTGGCAGAGATGAAGAGCAACGCGTCTCCGTCATTCTCCCCGTCCCCTGTATGTCCCACAGTGAACTGGATCAATGACTCCAGGCAGCAGTCCATGACCTGCTGCTGCAGAGGTGGGGAACCTGCAAAACAGATGCAACCAGATTGCTGCAGGGTAGTGGCCTTGAGTTCAAGGTCGCTGAGGGTAGTTACCTTGAGTATCCTGATGTAGCAAGCCCCCTGAGGACAATGGAGTACAAGCTAGCAACCCAGCCAAAGGGAAGGGTGCTCCAGGAGAGAATGTCCCAGAAGGTGGCATCTGACTTTATTAAGGAACTAGAGGCCCAGTGCACAAAAATCGTGCACTTGGGGTGGGGGGACCCTCAGCCCAGATTGCAAGAGGGGACAGGCCAGGCCAAGGGACCCCACAGGTGCACAATCAGGGCAGGGGAGGGACACAGGAGGTTGGCCAGCTGGGGAGGGACCGCGGGAAGGCTCCAGGGCGTGTCCGGCCCATCTCGCTCAGTCCTGATTGGCCAGACCCCGCCAGCAAGCTAACCTACCAGTTGGAGCGTCTGCCCCCTGGTGGTCAGTGCACGTCATAGTGAGCGGTTGAGCGGGCTTACTATATCATTAGCATGGTACACTTTGGTTGAACAGACGACCCGACACTTAGCATATTAGGCTTTTATTATATAGGATGAGCACAGACATGGGGCCTGCAGCTGAGATGCCATGGTTGCGGTGGTGTCGGGATCCTGCACCCACCACACCTGCTCTCCACGCTCCTCGCCACTCTGAGCCTGTCAGCATGTGGTCCCCACAAACAGGTTTGCCACAGACGCATTCTTAGGCTGGGCCACTAAAAGCTTACGTTCCTGCCATTGCTTCTTCACATCCCAGAAGGCAGCTTTCCCTCCCCGCCCCACGGCCACTTCCCTGCACAGAATCTAGCTCCCTTCTGCCACCAGCATGGGCTGCTGACCAACTTGAGAGGGGAAAGCGTGTTGGGCCTCCGTGTGGCTCCTGGCCCTCAAGAAGGTAAACTGAGGCTGGAGACGGGTAAATCCAGAATGTGCACAAAGCATTACACCTCAGTACAAAATTGCTTCTAGAACTTTCTGGGAAGGTGGAAATGTTATATCTCTTGTTTGGAGTGGTAGGTATAGGGGTATATACATTATGTCAAAACACATCACACTGAACAACTAAGACCTGTGCATTTTATTATATATAAAATATAAATCAGTTACAAAAATGAAAAACCATACAATCATCTTTGCAGTGGCCAAAAAAAAAAAAAATTGACAAAATTCAACACCAGTTCTAATGTAAAAACCAACCATAACTCTAAAAAATAAGGCAGAAAATATCTTTTGCAGACAAAGAATACCTGTTTCAACCCACAGCCAACATAATTCACTTAAAACAGAGACATTATCTTGTTTAATTACTTAAATAACACATGACCTTCATAGAATGATTAGAAAATATGGATAAACAAAAAGTAGATATTCAACCAAATTCTACCACTCAACTGCTATAAACACTCTGTCAGGGCAACATATATATACACACACACACAGGGTGGACAGAAGTAGATGTACAAATAATACAAATAAAAAATACAACAGCCCCTCTGGTGTGGCTCAGTGGTTGAGCATCGACCTATGAACCAGGAGGTCACGATTCAATTCCCAGTCAGGGCACAGGCCCGGGTTGCAGGCTCCATCCCCAGTAGGAGGCAGCCGATCCATGATTCTCTCTCATCATTGATGTTTCTATCTCTCTCCCTCTCCCTTCCTCTCTGAAATAAAAAATACATTTTATTTTCTTAAATATATTTTTATATCGAGCCCGCAACCTGGGCATGTGCCCTGACAGGGAACCGAACCTCAGTCTTTTCTTTTAATTGGAGCATTTAGTCTATTTCGATTCCGGTCAAGGGCACATGCTAGGTTGCGGGCTTGGTCCCCAGTGTGGGGCCTGCAGGAGGCAGCCGATCAATGATTCTTTTTCGTCGTTAATGTTTCTATCTCTCTCTTCCTCTCAGAAATCAATAAAAAATATTTTTTAAAGTTAAACATTAAAAAAGAAAAGGATGGTAAGACTGTACTTTTTTAAATTTTAGTCTCTAGGCTTCTAAGAGACACACCTTAAGCATAGGAGAGAGAAAGTTTTAGACTAAAAGGACAGAAAAGATACGTTAGGAAAACACTAACAAAGAAACCAGTGTAGCTATAGTACTTTTAGATAAAACAGACTTTCAAGCAAAAAGCATTACCAGAGACCATTTCATCATGATAAAAAGGGTCAATCCACTGAGAAGATCAACAATCCTATATTGATAATAACCTAGCCTCAAAGTAAAGAAAATAACGCTCAGAACTTCAAGGAGCAAATCAATATACTAGTGGGCTATTTTCACGTGCCTCGCTCATAATGATAAAGCAGACAAAAAATTACTAGGGATATACAAGATGTGAACAACATCAAACATCTGGGAATAGGCCTAACAAAAAACACACAAGACCCCTCTGTAGCTTATAGTTTGTAAAACATTATGGAAAAGCTTGAAAGAAGACCTAAATAAAGGAAGAAATATACAATAGTCTCAGCTAGAAGATGCAACATCGTAAAGATGTCAATTCTTCCCAGACCGGTCTATGGATTCAGTGCAATCTCATTTGAAATTCCAACAAGTTTTGTTTTGTTTGTGGAACTTGACAAACTAATTATAAAATCTACGTGGAGATTCCAAGGACATAGAATAATCAAGGCAATCTTGGAGAAGAACAAGGTGTGCGATGTTAAAAGCTTTTAAGACTTATTATAAAACTGCAGTATAGAAACTAGTGTAATGTTGGCACAAGGGTAGATATACAAACCAATGAAATAAAATAGAGCCCCAAGCAGTCCCAGCGTATTGGGGCACTGGCAGAGCAGTGGGCAGTGGGAAAAGAATGTTCTTTTCTTCTTTATTTTCTTATTTTATATATTTATATTGATTTCAGAGAGGAAGGGAGAGGGAGAGAGAGATAGAAGCATCCATGATGAGAGAGAATCATGGATCGGCTGCCTCCTGCATGCCCCACACTGGGGATCAAGCCCACAACCCGGGCATGTGCCCTGACCGGGAATCGAACTGTGATCTCCTGGTTCATAGGTCAGCGCAGTGGTCGGCAAACTGCGGCCTGCGAGCCACATGCGGCTCTTTGGCCCCTTGAGTGCGGCTCTTCCACAAAATACCACGTGCAGGCGCGCTCGTACAGTGCGAAGTTGACTTAAAACTTTAAGTAAAGTTTATTAAGTTAATTTTAGGGAACGTTGTGGAGTGAAAGAAGATGTAGTGTCGAGGATTGAGAAAGGTATGTTGAGATGGTTTGGACATATAGAGAGGATGAACGAAAGGAGATAGATGAAACAAGACGAGTGTGGATGGGAGAGTTGGAAGGGGTCGACCTCAGCTGTTGTAATTGTTTCCCCCCACGTCCCGCGTGGTTCAGGGTTCAGGATCTGGAAGAGGAGCCGCACACAAATGAAACAGAAAAGACAAGAGATAATTTGGGAATATTGGGGGGCCAGGCGGGTAAGTCCAACTCAAGAGGAAGGACTTCCACCGGTGCTCAGGCTGCACCAACCTTTTATAGTCTGAGGTAAACAAGGCAGTGGTTACCATAGTTACACAGTTCTTGTGAGTTTCACCTGTTTTGACCATAGTTACACTCCCTGCACTTCCCTCAGCCCATTAGCTTCCCAGGTAAGATCTGGGGAGTGTTATAAGGTCAAGCCTAATTATGCTAAGAGGACTGAGCCCTCTCAGCTGGGACTTGTTTATGACTTTGCCAGCAGGTCAGTCCGAGGCTCAACCCTACCTCAATGCTGAGGTACGTTCCCCACACTCAGCGAACGTACCTCAATCAGATTGAGGACGTTTTTAGCAAAGGCCAGCTTAGGAGTACCCTAATTAAGTTAATAACAATGTACCTACCTATCTAGTTTAAGTTTAAAAAATTTGGCTCTCAAAAGCAATTTCAATCGTTGTACTGTTGATATTTGGCTCTGTTGGCTAATGAGTTTGCCGACCACTGGCTTACACGGTTGGGAAATGGGATGAGTTTTTTCCGGGGGAGAGGGTGGGAGGCTGGGGGAGGGGAAAGCACACCTGTGCACATTTTTGTTGCTTGGATCAAACACTGTTGACCGTACAACCTTCCCACCGGTTCCTGGTGGAAGTTCCCGCACAGGCCCCCGGTTTGCCAAGTTGTGGCATGTGCCTTGGTCTGGTCGTGTTTCTGGCACTGAGCTCCTACAAGCCTGGGAATTTCCTAGGTGGTAAGAACGATGAAAGTGTCTTTTGTTACTCACAACAAGTCCCTTTCAGCACACCTAAGTACAGTTACAGGGTAGCCTCAGGGTGGGGCTGGTTGCCAAGGGAATGAGCCTTGTGATCAGAGGCTTGGAAATGGCAGCCCCAGGCCCCCAGTCTCCTAACCGGAAGTTGAGTTCATCACCAGCGGCCAATGCTTTCATCAATCACGCCTCCGCCCCGACAAAAACCCCCAAGGACAGGGTTCCGGGGCCTTCCTCCACCTCCATGGGGACAGAAGCTGCTGGGCCGGACACTTCCAGGCCCCCTTATGCTTCTCCTCCTCTGGCTGTTCCTTGTGTTTGTGATCTGGTGCGGAAACTGCTACTGAGTCCCGTGAGCCACTCTAACAAAGAATTGTAACTATGTGAGGTGATGGATGTTAACTTATTGTGGTGATCATTTCACAGTACAGTGGGGCCTTGACTTACGAGTGTCCCGACTAACGAGTTTTTGAGATTCCAGCTGTCTCTCGGCCGATTTTTTGCATTGAGTTGATAGAGTAATTTGAGTTAACGAGCTCCTTAATGAGCTCGGTCTCCGAACGAATTAAACTCGTAAGTCAAGGCCCCACTGTAATTGAACCCAAGAAAGGAGGGGTCATGGGAACATCCGATTTATACCTGGCCTTCCAGAAGCACGGGTGACAACCTGGACTTGAGACTGGCATCTGAAGGGGTGGGGGTGTGCGTGGGGGTGAAACAGATAGAATAAAATGTTCCCCAAAATTGCTCCATTGAGTTAAGCCCTGCCAAAACTATGGCACTATCAAACTATAAAACAATAATCCGGCCAGCGTGGCTCAGTGGTTCAACATCGACCCAGGAACCAGGAGGTCCCGGGTTCGATTCCCGGTCAGGGCACAGGCCCGGGTTGCGGGCTTGATCCCCAGTGTGGGGTGTGCAGGAGGCAGCCGATCCATGATTCTCTCTCATCATGGATGTTTCTATCTCTCTCCCTCTCCCTCCCTCTCTGAAATCAATAAAAATATTTTTTTTAAATAATAGAAAAGGATTGAGAGGACACTCTTCTTCCTCCCCTGGGACTTTATCACGCGCGAGAACTAAACTTCTACCTTATTTAAGCCACTGGTTTGGGTGGGTTCCTGTGCCAGCTGAGCGCAGGCCTCCTTGAGCTTCCACTGGTGATTCAAGGCCTCGCAGCTGTCTCCACTCTCCATTCCTCACAAGAGCTCTTCAAGGAAAACAGCATTTTCCTGAGGGAGAAATGGAAGCTTCGGCACCCCGCGGGGAGGGGAGACCAGCGATGCTGGTTTGTCTTTCCAGAAGGCTCTTCCTGTACTCATCACAGTGATGAGCTCTGTGCTGTGAGCCCTGTGTCAGGGAGACCAGAAGACATGCGCATTCCTGGTCGGCCGCAGCCCAAAAGCAGGCAAGTGCTGCGGGGAAGGGGGGGTGTGGGGGAGGGAGGGGGGTTGGGCCATCGGCACCCCAGGGATGCTGGGTTACAAGGCCAAGAACAGGCCAGACGCACAGCAGTGCTGCTGCTCAGCTGGAGACAGAACCGCCGCCAGCCCCCAGGGGGCGCTTTCGATCTGTTCTGCGAGGTGGACGGTGTTCCATTTTCCTGGTGAATGTCCTTGAAGACTAGAGAAAGCAAAATGTCAGCAAAGAAAATCGCTAGTGGGGGCAGAGGAAGGCAAAAATGCAACCATGTTTAGTAATGATTCTCTTCCTCGTCGTGGGTTTAAAGGTGAGGGGTGGGGACCAGAACTGAGAGAGCGTACTGGTGTCTCCCCAGCCCCCTACCCCCACCCCCGTGTTCACCGAGCCCAGAAGGGCCAGGGTCTGGAGATATGGTGCCGTCAGCCGGCATTGGCGGGGATCTGAGGCTTTCGTAGTTCAGTTCCGTCCAGGCCGGTGTGACCGGACAACCAAGGTATCCGGCCGCCTGCCACTACCTGAGCCAACTCAGCAGAGACGGGGTTGGATCCTATGTGAGCGTTTATCCCAATCCTGCCGGCAGCAGGGGGAGCAGGTCACCCACAAAAACCTGCTCTGCACCCCCATAGGCCAGCTGCTTATGTGGGGTAGAAGGACAAAGATTACGTGGGGGAGTAGGCAAAAGGCGGGCCAAATGGGCAGCTCACAGGTAATGCGGGCTGGGGTTTGCAAAGGCCTGCGGGCATGCAAAGGCTGGGGGTGTGCAAAGGCCTGTGGGCCTGCAAAGGCTGGGGGTGTGCAAAGGCTGGGGGTGTGCAAAGGCTGGGGGTGTGCAAAGGGTTGCTAATGTTTCCATGACCATAGGCAGCTCCCAGTGGGGAGGATGGGCCGCATTTCCAGGTGCTCCCAGGGCCCAGGTGCCCCTCCCAGCCAGGTGAGCATGCGCCCTCTTTCACCAGAACAACCCAGTCACGGTCAACAGAGCATGACTCATATTTCTTACAACTCTAGCTGGTCCCCAGGGCTCTGCTTTTGCCCCATAAGAAGGCCGGGTCCAGAGATATTGTGCCATCAGCTGGCATCGGCGGGGCATCTGAGGCTCTCGTAGCTCAGTCTCTGCCAAAGCTTAGTCCAGCCCCGGCTCTGTCCCTGCCCGGCTGGCTCAGCCTCCGTTCCTGGCTCAGAGTCACAGAGAGAAGCCACGAATGAATGAATGAATGAATGGGTGACCCAGTGCTACCCAGCGGGGCCTTTGTTCAGCTTTGATTATATGACCTTGGGCTTGTGAGAGAGGCCTTCTGTCAGACTAACCCACCTCCTTCCTAACCCTTCGCAGGCCGGTGCTGGTTGCCCGCGTCACTGGTCCATTCCCTTTAATTGAACGGTCTTGGGAGACATGGACCGTCTGTGTAGCCGGTCGCCCATTGGAGGGCACCGGAGCTGGTTCCAGTTCTCAGCTGGCATCCAGAAAGCCGCCAGGAACATTGGTGGCCAGGTTTTTATGTGAACAGAAGGTTTCATTCACCGGGTGAATGGCCAGGAGTGCAAATGCTGAGTCATAGAGTCGCTGCATGTTAAGTTTCGGGGAAAATTGCCTAACCTTTTCTAGAGCGGCTCTGTCCTTGTCCGTTCCCAGCAGCCGCCTGGTCGGCATTGGGCTTGAGCACGGCGTGTGAGCCATCCTGGCGGTCTCTTCATTTGCATCGCTCAAGGTTAATGATGCTGAGCATCCTGCCCTGCGCTTCCGCGCCACTGTAAGATGTCTGCCCGTTTTCTAAGGACATGGTTGGCATTTGGGCTGTCGAGATTTGAGATTGCTGTGGGGAATATGTGGTTGGCAACTCTCTTCTCCCTGGCTGTCGCTTGTCTTTTCATCTTCTTCAGGTGGCCTTTTGCACAAGGAAATCTTTTTCATTGTGATCAGATCAAATTGTAGCCGACCATGCTGGGTCTCTCTGACCCAGTCTGGTTTTGTTCCCGCGGCCTTCAGGCTAATGGCTTCAGCTTTTACCAAACCAGCCCCACCCCGGTCCCTTGATTTAAAAGCAGCCTAAACTTTTGTGTGTGCTCCTTTAAGATGGATTTGAGGAGCCTCTGAGCCCCCCCCCCCACCTTCTGGATTAGGTGTCTTCTCCATCAAACCCTTTCTTACTGCAAACTCTGACATTTTGAATACTGGCCTTTCTGAAGTGTCGTGCACACGAATTTTGGGGCTGGTGACAGAATTTGCCCATTTTTCCTTTTCTGCATCGTCCTATGGGTGTCAAGTCCAAAGACTTCCTATTTTTTCCCTGAGTTTTATAGCTTCATATTTTACATGTAATTCCAAGATTCATTTTGCATTAACTTTTGCATAAGATGTGAGGTTTAGGGTGAGGTTCATTTTTTTTTGCCAATGGATGTCCCTTTACTCCAGCAACATCTGTTGAAAAGGCTTCCTCTTATACGTGGCATCTAATGGACAAAATACACTAACAAACAAAATAGAAACAGAGCCATCGATACAGAAAACAGAGAGGAGGGGGGTTAGGGGCTGGGTGATAAAGGTGAAGAGATTAAGAAGAAAAAAAACCACAAAACTCATAGGCACAGACAGCAGCATGGTGATTACCAGAGGGGAAAGGGGGGTGAGGGAGGTAGGAGAGGATGAAGGGGGGATAAATGGTGATGGAAGGAGACCACACTACAGTACACAGATGATGTGTTATAGAATTGTGTACCTGAAGCCTATAGAATTTATTAACCAATATCACCCCAATACATTCCATAGAAAAAGAAAGAAAGAGCTATCATTCATTAAAATGCTTTTGCAATTTATTAAAAAATATATATTTTTATTGATTTCAGAGAGGGAGTGGGAGAGAGAGGGATAGAAACATCAATGATGAGGGAGAATCATGGATTGCTGCCTCCTGCGCACCCCCTGCTGGGGATCGAGCCTGCAACCCAGGTATGGGCCCTTGACTGGAATCGAATTGTGACCTCCTGGTTCATGGGTGAATGCTCAACCACTGAGCCACACCGGCCGGGCTGCTTTTGCAAGTTTGTCAGAAATTGGCTGAGCCTGTTCATGTGGGTCTATTTGTGTGTTCTCCATTCTGTTCATTGGTCTCTTTCTGTGTTTCTGTCTCTTCGACAATACCACCGTGTCTTGATGACTGTGACTGTGTAGACTTAAATGTCACCTAGAGTGACTCTTCCCACTTTCTTCTTCTTTGTCGAGATCAGTTGAGGACTCCAGGGCCCACGCCCTTCTGTGTAAATTGTAAAGTGAGTTTGTGTCTACAAAGAACCTTGCTGAGTTCGTGGTACAGATCCCCAATCCTTTCCTCTGATACGGAAGTCTTAGCTCCAGAAAGTTCCCAGAGGTAAGGCTTCGCGTCTCAGGGAAGTTTACTCTGGGTCTGGAGCTGAGAGACCCGGATTCAAATCTGGAATCAGGTACCCTTAGTGGGTTTTCCTTCATGTTACTGGTGCTTTAATAATAGGTGTCACTGTGAGGCACAAGAGGTCATTCAAAGGGTGCTCATGATTAGTCATTAACTTATTAAATGAAACAGCCGTTACCCTCTGTGGGCCTCTGCAGAGGCTGCTCGGGCCACTCCCCCTGCCTCTTGGGGGGGGGGGGTCAAAGGGCACCTCCATTCTGACTCCTAAGCGCCCAGGTGCTCTTCCAAATACCCCACGGCGCCGCTTCTGGTCTGACTGGTCTTTAAACGGGGTCCACATAAGGCAAGTCCACTGTTTGGTGGCGATGCAAGAAAAGGAATTGGCTGGGAGAAGAGTCAGCAAATGGAATGCGTTGCGCACTTGGCTTTTTTGTCGTTTGTTTGTTTTGTTAACCCTCACCGCGGATGTTTTCCCATTGATTGTTTTTTCAATCAGTAATAATCGCACCTTGAATACACCTCATTGGCTACAATGCTGCCGCTGCGCAAAGCTTCGATTGATTTTTAAGGAGAGTGGAAGGGAGGGGGAGAGACAGAGAGACATTGATGTGAGAGAGACACATCGACTGGTTGCTTCCCGAATGCACCCCAACCCAAGGCTGGGGATCCCTGCAACTGAGGTGCGTGCCCTTGATCAAAATCGAACCCAGGACTCTTTGGTCCATGGGCTGACACTCTATCCACTGAGCCAAATGGCTAGGGCTGCACTTGACTTTTAACTTCACATTCTTTGAAAAAAAGGAATCAAACTGATCTATGACGCTATCGTTCAAATGTTCACGATGATGACCTGCAGTGATATTTTTATGT
>NW_005871124.1:2074882-2135509 GCF_000147115.1 Myotis lucifugus | reverse complement strand
CAGCTGCAGTGGGCGGGTCGGCCAGCTGAGGCAAGCGGTAGCGAGCTACTCACACATGGATTTGTGCGCAGGGCCACTAGTCCTATATAATAAAACCCTAATATGCAAATTGACCTAACAGCAGAACGACCGGTCGCTATGATGTGCACTGACCACTAGATGGCAGATGCTCAATGCAGGAGCTGCCCCCTGGTGGTCAGTGAGCTCCCACAGGGGAGCACCTCTCAGCCAGAAGCTGGGCTCAGGGCTGGGGAGTGCAGCAGCAGTGGCGGGAGCCTCTCCCACCTCCGTGGCAATGCTAAGGAGCAGTGAACTGAGCAGTAAGGAGCAGTGAGCAGGTGGGCGGTAAGGAGTGAGGGGTCCTGGACTGCGAATTTCGTGCACCAGGCCTCTAGTAGTTAATAATACTGTATCATATATATTTGAAAGTTGTTAAGAGAGAAACTCTTAAAAGTTCTTATCAGGAGAAAAATAATTGTAACTATGTATGGTTATGGATGTTAACTACACTTCTTGTGGTGATCATCTCACAATATCTACAAATATTGAATCATTGTGTTGTACAACTGAAGCTAATATAATGTTACTAGAGGCCTGGTGCATGGATTCGTGCACTGATGGGGTCCCTTGCACCAGTGTATGATCGGGGCAGGGAGGGACCGCAGGAGGCCTCCAGGGCATGTTAGGCCCTTCTTGCCCAGTCCCAATCAGCCAGTCCCCAGCAGCAAGCTAACCTACCAGTTGGAGTGTTTGCTCCCTGTTGGTCAGTGTGCCTCATAGTGACTGGTCAAATGGTTGGATGCTTAACGTGTTAGTCTTTTATTATATAGGATATGCCAATTATACTTCAATAATAATAACTATTGGTCCTGGGGCATTCTGATCACAGTAGTTCTGTGATGGAGACACAATACCTGTCCCATCAGCATTGGGCAGGCTTCAGACCTCATGGCCTTCAGGTAGATCTGACCTAGAGGAAGTGAAAACCCAGCATTTACCCTTCTGCTCCCCAAGAGTTGTGGGCCAAAACATGGAGGCGGGGCCAGAAGAGGCATGGCAGTGGGTCCCAAGGTTACTTTTCTGGGCTCATGGCCAGAGAAAGGGTGGAGAGTGGGAAAAGTTGAAAGGGAAGCCATAGGCAGGAGGCCTTTGGTTACATTCACGTTGTTGGGAACTCGGACAGGAGGGCGCCCCACACTTCCCCCTCCTCCCACACACTTAGGGTCACATGGGAATCTCTTGGGGGTACAGCATGCTGAGAGAGAGGGCACAGGAGCATAGCCGGCCACGATGCATGGCCCTGACGGAAAGTTCTGTTTGGGCTGGATCTAGGCCAAACAGAGTGAGTCAGGCTACAGGTAGAAATGTAAGAGTAAACATCTATTGATCCTCTAGAAGGTTCTTCCCTGGGAAATATACTGAGAGTGGTACAAAGGTCAACTACAGTTTGAAGTCTCAGAAAATGATCCTTGAGCCCTGGCTGGTGTTTCTCGGTGGTTAGAGACCAGCCTGCGCACCCAAGTGACGTGGGTTCAATTCCCAGTCAAGGGCACTTACATGGGTTGCCAGTTTGCTCCACACCCCCTAGTCGGGGTGGGGGCGGGAGGCAACCAGTCCATCGATGTTTCTCTCTCTCTCTCTCTCTCTCTCTCTCTCTCTCTCTCTCTCTACACACTCATATACTCTCTCTCTCTCTATCTCTCTCTCTCTCCTCTCCCCCTCACTCCTTCCCTCCCTCCTTTCCACTCTCTCTGAAAAGCAATGGAAAATTATCCTCTGCTGAGGATTAACAACAACAACAAAAAAGATCCTTTAAGCCAAGCTTGCTGAGCTCACTGATGAGTAGGGTGGGAGGACAGGGCAGAAGCCTGGGCGCACCGGGGCCAAGGGGCAGAAGTAGGACAGAGTCACAGAAGAGATGGGAAGTGTGGCCGGAAAACTGGAAAACTGCTGTGTCAGAGCAGCCGGGCGAGGCCAGAACCTCACTGAGGAGGTTTGGTTCAGGTCCCTGAGCTCTGGGTGCGCCCGCTGCTCTGGGGGCCCTGCAGCTGGTCCCTGGGCAGAGTTGTGCTTTGTGTGCCTCTGAGCACCGGGCACCTGTCAGGGTGGGGAGGCTCCATTCCCCAGGCCTTGAAAGTGCTCTTGTCTTTTTTCTTTACCCTTTAATAATGTCTTTCTTTTGTAAGTACTTTTCTTCATTCATTCATTCATTCATTCATTCTAATCCTCACCTGAGGATATTTCTCCATTGATTTTTAGGGAGAGTGGAAGGGATGGGGAGAGACAGAGAGAAACATCGATATGTGAGAGACACATCGATTGGTTGCCTCCTTCACAGACCCTGACCAGGGCCCGGGCCAGGGAGGAGCCTGCAACCGACGTACGTGCCCTTGACTGGAATCAAACTCGGGACCCTAGGGTCCGAAGGCCGACGCTCTATCCACTGAGCCACACCGGCCAGGGCTTGAATGTGCTCTTTTCTGAGGGACCTGGAGGACTTCTGTTGGGTCCCAGGCTGGCAGGAAAGCAGGTCCCAGTGCTGGAGGCCACCCCGGCCCTTACCGTTCCGGTGGATTCCCTGCTGCGGCCACGTGTGTGGTGGGTGGGGCCGATGACTCAGGGTCTGCGACAGCCCAGGGCTCCGCGCCTGGGGCCTGGGAGCAGCTGACTTCCCTCCACTTCCCTGGCAACCGGGGCAGGTGGCCCAATCCAGGTGCCACCGTGGCAGAGGCCGTGGGAGTGCCCGGGGCGGTGGGCAGGTCACCGGCAGGGCCAGGCCTGCCTCGTCCAGATCCCTGAACTGGGCCAGGAGGGCGTGCCAGCCCAGGCGCTGGGGACGCGGGAGGCAGTGCTGTGCGCACAGCCCGGTTGCCACAGGGCCTGCTGCTGCTTGTTCTTCCTGTCCCGGGGAATTTTAGGGTTTTGCTTGGCTCTTACTTTCAGTAACACGGACTGACAAAGGACACGAAACAGAAACAGTCTCTCGATTTGGACTCAGGAGGACGTTGGGGTGGGGACCTCATTCTTGAGGTTCTTGGAAGTGACAGAAATGATTGTCATGTGACACATTCATTGTGAGATATTTTATGATTCGAAACTCTTGTGTTCCCTGCTGATTTTTAAAAAACGTATTTTTATTGATTTCAGAGAGGGGGGAGAGAGAGAGAGAGAGATAGAAACATCAATGATGAGAATCATGGATCAGCTGCCTCCTGCACGCCCCACACTGGGGATCGAGCCCGCAACCCGGGCCTGTGCCCTGACCGGGAATAGAACCATGACCTCCTGGTTCATAGGTTGACGCTCAACCACTGAGCCACGCCAGCCAGGTTCCTCCCTTCATTTAAAGAACTGTTGTTTTAGTCTCAAGTACCCACAAGGGCAGACCTAATCTTGCTGTTTTGTTTGATTCATTTTTCTGAACAATACACACACCTTCTTTGTTCTCAAAAGACAATAGTCTTCCACTTTCCTCTGTCCTCTAGTCAGCCGGCCCCTCCTGAAAAGCCAGCTTTGGGACCTTGTGTATCTTCCTGAAATATTCTGTGCGTTTACTAACATGTCTGATCATATATATTTGTTGGCCCCACATAAATAGTAGAATTCTACACACAACCTACACCTTCCACCTGTATAATAAAAGCCCAGTGGTCGTAACGCCCTAACGACCAAAGACCGATCACCAGGAGGTGCATTGATGGGTCCCGCGGCGCCGGCGGGACTTGATGCTGGGTCCTGCAGTGCCCCAGGTCTGGGTCTCGTGCGATTTCGCACGCTGGGCCTCTAGCTTTTATGTAAAAAAAAAAAAATTCTTGGAGCTCTTCCTATCAGTGTATCTGGAGTGGCCTCATTCTGGGGGCCGCACCTTCACATATTTCGCTAGCCTACTATCTTTTTTAATTGCTTTCAGAGAGGAAGGGAGAGGGAGAGAGAGAGAGAAACATCAATGATGAGAGAATCTTTCACAAGGGGCCTGCTTCCTGCACGTCCCACACTGGGGATCAAGGCCACAACCCGGGCCTGTGCCCTGACTAGGAATCGAACCGTGACCTCCTGGTTCATAGGTTGATGCTCAATCACTGAGCCATACCGGCCGGGCTTGCTAGGCTATTATTGATAGGCATTTAGGTTGCACACCATCCTTTGCTGTTATAAACAATGCTGCAATGAATATCACTTAGAGATCATCTTGCATACGAGTGAGTCTATCTGTAAGATGAATCCTTAAAGGTGGAGTTTCTGGGTCAAATGGATGAGCAACTTTAATTTCCATACGTATTGCCAACTTGCGCTCAATAGAGGTTATGTCTATTTACACACCGACTGGCAATGAATGAATGCGGCAGTTTCTCCACACCCTTTTAAGCACAGCATATTAGCTTTCTATGGCTGCGGAACATTACCACGAACTCAGTGGCTTCGAACAATACCCCTTTATTAGCTCGCAGTTCTGGAGGTCAAGGCTGGCATGGCGTGGCTGCAGTCTGCTCAGGGTGTCCCAAGGTTAAAAGCAAGGTGTTGTCTGGAGGCTCTGGTGAAATATCTGCTTCCCGGCTGGCTATGCTGTTGGTGGAATTCAGCTCCTGTGACTGTAGGCCCCAGGCTGTCAGCTGGGGCCGCTCTCAGCTCCTAGGCCAGTGATGGCGAACCTTTTGAGCTCGGCGTGTCAGCATTTTGAAAAACCCTAACTTAACTCTGGCGCCATGTCACATATAGAAGTTTTTTGATATTTCCAACCACAGTAAAACACATATTTTTGATATTTATTTTATATATTTAAATGCCATTTAACAAAGAAAAATCAACCAAAAAAATGAGTTCGCGAGTCACCTCTGACACGCATGTCATAGGTTCGCCATCACTGTTAGAGGCTGCCCACATTCCTTGCCACATGGCCCCTCCCATCTTCAAGCAAACAGCACCGAATCAAATCCTGCTTGTGCTTGGATTTCTGACTTCTCTGGCTGTGATCTCTCTCTCTCTCTCTCTCTCTCTCTCTCTCTATATATATATATATATATATATATATATAAATTGATTTCAGAGAGGAAGAGAGAGGAAGAGAGAGAGAAAAACCTCAATGATGAGAATCACTGATCGACTGACTACTGCACTGGTGATCGAGCCTACAACCCGGGCATGTGCCCTGACCAGGAATCAAATTGTGACCTCCTGGCTCATAGGTCGATGCTCAATTACTGGGCCATGCTGGCTGGGCTCTAGACCTCTATTTAAAGGGCTTGTTAGATTAGGTCAGGCCCACCCGGACCATTGTAAGATCACCCGATTTGGGAACTTAGTCACATCTGCAAAACCCCTTTGCAGTAGCACCTAGATGACTTTATGAGAGAATAACTGCGAGAAGGTGACTGCCCACCATGGGGTGAGAGTTTGGGCGCCATCTTAGCATTCTGTCCGCCACACAGTGAGTTATCGAAAATGGAACTTATTGGCTATTTCTCTTAGTGTGCAGCAAATCCTTTCATGTATTTAAGGCCCCGCTGCATTGTGGGGTGTGTGTGAATGACACCTGCTTATATCCTTTGTCCTTTCCCCTACTGGGTTCTTGGTTTTTCTCTTTCTTTTCTTTTTTTAAATGAATCCCCATTTTAAAACATTTTTTTGTTGATTTCAGAGAGAGGAAGGGAGAGAGAGAGACAGAGAGAAACATCAATGAGAAAAAACTACTGATCAGCTGCCTCTTACACACCCCACACTGGGGATTGAGCTCTGACCCGGAATTGAACCATAACCTCCTGGTTCATAGGTCAACGCTCAACCACTGAGCTATGTGGGCCGGGCTCTTCCTGTATTTTTTTTTAAATGCAAAGGGATGGTGGTAAGCTATAAGCAGCTTGACACTATTTCTTTAGCAGACGAAGGAACAGAGATTAGACTGTGCAAGCTAAGCATTTACCCACTCCACCACCTTGACCCGGTCTTTCCTCCTTAATGACTTTGTTTGTCTTATTTATTTTACCTGGAACCCCACCCTCCTTCTTGCTGCCTCCTGAAGCACCATTCATTCTTTACAGCCCAGAGCAAACCCACATTGCCCAGAGCCGTGCCCGACCATGCCAACGCCCACTCAGCTCCTCTTGATTCTTTTCTTGTGCTGTTCTATGCTTTGCGATTGTTGGTTACTCTTGGCTTCCCAGCTGCGATGTTGAGCTTTTCTATGGCAGAGATCTAAAGAAAGATTCAGGTGTAAGACTGGGCATGTGACATGCACAGAACTAGTAACAGCAAACTGATAGACTGACGCCTTGAACTTTGTCTCCACATTTCCCGTGTTCGTTACAAATACACGTCACCGTCTACCTCAAACAGCCTTGTCTTGATAACTTCCACCTACTTTTAGAATTATTAAATGACTAGAGGCCCGGTGCACAAAATTCGTGCATAGGTACGGTCCCTAGGCCTGGCCAATAATCAGGGCCAATGGGGGTCTTCCAGCTGCCAGCTGGGACCTCCCTTAGTTTCACGCTGACCTGTGGTGGTCAGTGCACTTCATAGTGAGCAATTGAACTCCCGGTCTCCTGGTCGAACTCCCAAGGGGTCACCTTGCATATTAGCCTTTTATATATACAGATATTAGAGCATGTTAATGAGTAATGTCTCACATAATCACTTTTTTGGGGAGGTTTGTTTCTCTTTAGCATGGTTTAATTACTGAGAATTGTCTCCAAATCTGTAACATTTTAACATTTTTGTTGTTTTGAATTAATTTAACATTTTTTTCAGAGAATGTGTGTTCTTTTTTTAAAAAGAGACAAGTGGGCCCTGGCCAAAGGCTGCCTGTTCGATTCCCAGTCAGGATACATATCTAGGTTTCAGGCTCAATTCCCAGTAGGGGGTGGTGGTGCATGAGGCAGCTGATCGATGTTTTGCTCCCACATAGATGTTTCTCTCCCTCTCCCTCTCTCTCTCTCTCCCTTCCTCTCTTTCTAAAAATCAATAAAAATATAAATAAATAAATAAGTCAAGTGGAGCTGAAAGGCTCATAATGCATCAGGGCAGTCGGACTGCCCCCACCTGCCCTCCCTCCTTCACTTCTCCGCCATCGCAGACACTTGCAGGCCTTTTCTCTTTCTCCTGATATCTGTCTCCCTATTTCTTTTTTTAAAAAAGAAAATAGATGATATTTTAATTCAGTAATCAAATCCCAAGGCGAATTCCTAAGTTTAAACATTATTTGTGACTTCCTGTCATGCTGATGAAGACCGGGCCTTCTTACAAACCCTGATCCCATTTTCCCAACCTCTACTCTCCTAACAGGGCTATTTCTAAATTTTTGCTTAAAACAAGTCCCGGTGGTATTATGACCACGCACATGCTCACTGCTGAGCGGGATCATGCTCCACAGCCAGTCTGCCTTTGGCGCCCAGCACTGGCTCTGCACATGCGGAGACGTCAGGGAGGATGCTCAAGGCTGCAAAACAGCCTGGTAACGAAACACCCCTCTCCCAACCGTGGCTTAACCCAGAAAGCTTTTTCTTTTTTCTTTTTTTTAATCCTCACCCGAAGATATTTTTCCCACTGATTTTTAAGGAGAGTGGAAGGGAGAGGGAGAGACAGAGAGAAACATTGATATGAGAGAGACACATCGATTGGTTGCCTCCCGCATGCCCCCGACCAAGGCCAGGAGCCTGCAACTGAGGTACATGCCCTTGACTGGAATCGAACCTGGGACCCTTCAGTCCGCAGGCCGACGCTCTATCCACTGAGCCAAATGAGCTAGAGCCATAAAGCTCTTTCTTTTTTTTTCTTTTTCTTCTAAAGATCTTTCTTAATGACTGTGAAGTAGGCGGTCCAAGGGTAGATTCACAGGCTTAGCAATGTCATCAATAGGTTTACAGTTGTGAGTACATGAAACACAGAGTTTATTCTCATATTATTATTTATTAACTAGAGGCCCAGCGCACAAAATCGTGTGGCCCTGCCCACCTGTGTGCACCTTGCCGCGCCCGCCTCCCCGCCCGCCAGCCTTGCTGCAATCGGAGCCTGTGGGCGGCGGGGGAGGGACCGAGAGGTGCTCCATGCACTTCATGGTGACTGGTTGTTTGGTCGTTTCGGTCGTGATGCCTCTGGCCTTTTATTATGATGATTATTGTGTAATTTTCCATACAAACAACTGTAAACCTACTTTCGCCCCAGCCTGGATTTTGAGGAGACCTGCCGGCAGTTTTAGCAGCATGTCCTTGGTGGCTCAGAAGAAATAAAAATGTTTCTTTAATCAGTCAGCTCTCTCCCACAGTGTTTTCATAAAACGTTTTAATAATGATAGGAACAGCTTTTCATGTTTGAATTTAGATAAGAGGCAAAGTTTCACCCAAGCCCATTGGTTGATTCTTAGGAGGCTTTGGAACAGACCTTCTCTTGGCGCTGATGAAAAATGTGGTTTTCAACGATGTGAAAATTCCTGTTGAGTCCAACCTGAGGTCATAGCCGTGTTAGGCAATGAGGTGACCCATTCTGTCCCAGAGACAACTGTTTGTCTGACTCAAGTTATCTTTCATTTGAACAGAATAATGTCAGATTTTCTTCCCAGACACAGTAGAAGCGCAGGACTGGTTGGAACAGGCGGTTGTCTGGTCGTGTTCGTGAAGTCAGACTTCCCACTGCAAAGGCATTTATGCCCCTTTTCCACGGAGCACACGTGGTGCAAGGTCAACTCTGTAAAACGACATGTTCTTCTCGTGCCTTTTGTGCTCATACTGACTATAAAAGTAAAAGTTGTGTTTAAATGATTCCTCAAACTCTTCGAACAGCCTGGAACTGTTGACAAAGTTAGCCCAACTGATTCCTGCACACTCCCCCATGGACGCCATGGAATGTTCCATGGACGCCCAGGCCTTCGGTTGGTGAGGAGTTGCCCAATGCTTCCCAGCCTCCCACTGGACTCCCTCTGTACTCCAGCTCTTTGTAAGAAAATAAATGTTTATTGATTTCAGAGAGGAAGGGAGAGAGAGAAACATCAATGATAAGAGAGAATCATGGATCGGCTGCCTCCTGCAGGCCCCCCACTGGGGATGGAACCCACAACCCAGGCATGTGCCCTGACCCGGAATTGAACCCTGACCTCCTGGTTTATAGGTCAACACTCAACCACTGAGCCACGCTGGCCAGGCTGCACTCTAGCTCTTCACACTGGATCTTCTCTCTCAGGTCCAGTCCTGCTCTTGCCCTTTGGGATCTTCCAATGATCTCAGCTACCTTGGGCCTGGCACTCACCGTGCTTGGCCGTGACCCCACCTCTCTGCTTCACTGTGTCCTGCCCTGGCCTGGCCGGGATGGGTCCCTGGCACTGGACTGCCTGGTACTTTACTCCAGGCCAGAGGCATGCCCCATGTTACAGGGACAGGGCTGGGTGGCTGTCGGGCCCCTAGGTCTGCCTTTGGGGGTGTGCATGTGCCCTTGACAAGGGCAGACTTGGACAGCTACTCTTGACCCCTGAGCATCACACGGAGCCATCTGCTGGGCTTCCTGATGGACCCGCCGATCCTGTGTCAGCATGACCTGCCACACCTCCCTCCCTGCCCCTGACATGTTTATCAGAGCGGGCCGCCCCCTCTCTGATTTCCCTACGAGGCTGCAGTTTTACATAATGATAGCCTTCGCCCAGGGCCTTCTGTGTGCCAGGCGCTGAGTGTGTCCTATGGATTCTCTCCTTAAGCCTAGTTATAAGTCTGGAAGACAGGTACTGTGTTCAATCCATTTCACAGACGAGGCAACCGAAGCTTCCAGAGTTTCTGTCACCGGGCAAAAGTCCCCATAGCTTTCCAATTCATGCCCCACAGCCAGACCACAGTGACCTGGGTCCCACACTGACTCAGCATCCGGGTCACAGGTAGCCTGTAATTAGCCTTCCTCTAGTGAGAACACAACATTCCTTGGTCACTAGAGAGTTCATCCTACTGCCTCTGGGCCCCTCATAATGTCAATTGCCTCTTAATATCTAGCAGGATTTCTTCTTGTCCCAGTAGCAGTCAGCCCTTGTCACATGTAGGGGAAGCCAATAGGGTACCCTCCAATGGGGGGAAAGAGGGCTAGAAGGCATGGGCCCACAGACATTGGGCTCCAAGGGAGACAATCTCAGAAAACAGCCGGAGACTCCCTCCCCCACACCCCTCTGCGTCAGCTCTCCCTGTTGAAAAGGTCAAGTCCACTTTCTTGGCGCATGCAAGCTCACAGGCTTCCTCAGCCCCATGGCATCCCCAGTTAGTGATCCCCGTCCAGACGCCCAGCAGCACCTTCTACCACTCCCTGCCTCGCCGGGCTCAGGAGCCTGCCGCATTCCTATGTATTAGTTTCCTATCGCTGCTGTAACAAGTTACCACAAACTCAGTGACTTCAAACGACACCGTATCATCTTACAGACATCAAGGTGTTGGCTGAACTCCTCCAGGAAGCTCTGGGGTAGAATGCTTTTCCTTGCCTTTTCCAGCCACAGGCCGCCTGCATCCTTTGGCTCATGGTCCCTCCCTCCATCTCCAAAGCCTACAATGTAGCACCCTCCAATCTCTCTCTCTCTCCGCCCTCTTCCTCCCTGACCTCTGCTTCCATCACATCACCTTAGCTGGCTCTCACCCTCCTGGCTTCCTCTTAGAAAGACTCTTGTGAGCACATGGGGCCCAGATGGATAACCCAGGCTGCTCTCCCCATAGTGAGATCCTTGACTTGATCACATCTGCAGTCTCTTCTGCCACATGAGGTGGCATATGCAGGGGGAGGAGGCCTGGGCGGCAGCAGTGACCCTGGCCAGCTCTGGTTAACGTGCACCGTGGGGAGAGGACTGGACCAGAGCAAACCTGCCTTCCTTCTCAGGAAGAGGACAAGGTCTCTCCCCGTCGAGCTGCCCAGGTGAGAGAGGACAAAGGGACGAGGGCTGCCCTTAAATGAGGTCATCTTACCACCGCCCCCCAAGAGTGGTTGGCCAGCAAGGAAAGCACCCCTTCCACGCATGCCCATTCCTGTCCTCTCCATCTCCTGGCCCTGGTGTTGCCCGTTTCTATCTCTGCTGCTACCCTGGACACTTGCCCGCTGATCATATTTCCTAACTTTGGCTCCAGTGGCTGTGGGAGCAGGACCACCCTCCGGCTCTTCCTCCCTCAGTAGGAATCTGTGTGCCATCTTCGGTCCCCTGGATGTCCACCACTGCACCTCAAAGAGGTGGACATTGCCCGGGAAAAAGGGTCTAGGAATATTCTCTGTGCCGGGCCAGCACAGCCAAGGGTTCGGTGAGCCTGAGGGTGGGGGTGGGGGGGGGTGGGCGCGGCGAAGGATTAAAGAAAAGACAGACAAAGAGAATACAGCTGGGGCTTTGTGGATCTCCTGTGCCTGGATGAGGCCACAGAGAAGGATCCAGCCAGCAAGCGGAGGCTTTATTTTATAGTCAGAGAAAAACAAGGTTGTGGTCAACATAGTTACAATGTTCTTGTGAGTTTCACTTGTTTTGGCAGCACTTGCTGCACCTCCCACAGCCCATTAGCTACCCAGGAAGGATCTAGAGGGCGCTATAAGGTTAAACTTAATTAAGCTAAGAGGGTTCTGCCCTCCAAGCTGGGACTTGTTTGTGGCTCTGCCACAGGTCAATCCCAGGCTTAACTCTAGAGCCGCTCCCTACAATTTACCTCTCTTCTTCTCTTCTTCTCTTCTTCTCTTCTTCTCCCAGCCTGTGGCCCCAGGCCTCCTGACCAGAACATGCTGCACACACAGTTTTCCCTCAGCAGAATATGGGTCACTGTGATCTCAACTTTATGAGGGAGTGTTTCTTTTTTCAGCCCTAAGATCTCAAAAATGCTTAATGTTTTAGTTCATTTAGATGTTATTCATTAAGACCCTGGGATTTAAGGGAAAATGATGATTTGCAATGACAAGCAAATAGACTCTGTAAAATCACAGCTGCCCCAGAATAGCCAGAACATCTGACCGACATCTGGAAAACAGCTGCATGAATGGTGCGGCCACCACAGATACCAGAGACTTGAGGGTTTCTGGGTCCAAAGAACAGCAAAACAAAGTCCTTGTAATTAGGCAGCAAGTTGACGTGCCAGGGGATATTTTTAAAAAACCCTTTTTACTGTAAAATAAAACACAGACACAGCGAAACAAATGAACTAATCTGAGCTCAGCATCCTGGGAACCACCACCCAGGTCAAGAAACAGCTTTGCCAGGCACCCTGGACACGCCTTCATGCTTCCCACCAAATCACAGCTCCTCCCTCCCCCAGAAGGAACCATGATCCGAACTTTTATGCTAATCACAAATGTCTCCTAAATCACTTTGCACCTCTTTTCCTCCTTCCACCCCTTTCTTTTTCTTACAGTTTGTCTGGTGAAGAGCCTGAGCCATTTTGTCCTGTAGGGCTTCCATAGTCTGGATGTTGCCCATTTACACACATGGCGCTGTTGGCCATGTTCCTCTGGCCTCCAGCAGAGGAGATGCGGGCTGGGAAAGGAGGAATGGAGACTGTGACTCCTGGCCAGCGCATCCATGGTCTTCTCCCAGGAATCCTGGGAATGGGGCGGGTGCCTATGGAGCTCTCCATGTCCACCCTGTGTCCCCCACCCCGTCCCAGGGCCAGGGGACCGCACACACAGCCAACCGTCTCCTGGCTTCCTTCCCAGCTCCGGCTGCCTTCAGTGAGGTGGTTGGGCAAGCAGCCAGCTCCTCGCCACAACAATGCTGTAAAGCCCGCGTGGAATGGGGCCTGTCTTCCCACAAGACAGCATTGCAGAGGCCAGGCCATCTCTGCCTCCCGGCCCTGCCCCTGGCAGGTGGCTTCCGAAGCGAGCCTGTGATTGCCTGACCTCGTTCTTTGTAGGAGCTTCTCATTGCCCTGTCCTGGGCGGGCCTACAAAATGCGCTGGGCCGCCCCAGGTGGCAAAGGAAGCTGCCCGTCCTTGTGCCACATCCCACAAGAGCACGCGGAACCCGCATGGCGGATGCTGCACAGGTACCTCTGTCCGGAGACCCAGTGGTCAGGACTCGCATA
Source organism: Myotis lucifugus (assembly GCF_000147115.1). NCBI lineage: Eukaryota > Metazoa > Chordata > Mammalia > Chiroptera > Vespertilionidae > Myotis > Myotis lucifugus. Next base: position 2,122,511 of record NW_005871124.1, on the reverse strand, counting down.
GCCCTGAGCCTTGAGCCAGGCCCTGGTAGGGACAGCCGCTTGCATGCCTGACACCTCTCAGGCCCAGGAAATGACTGCTGTCCATGCTCACCCCTTGTTCTGGAAGCCTGTGGCTGCGCCTCCTCGGCCTGGGAGGTGAGCGGGGCAGGCAGGAGCTGAGCAGCAGAGGCTTGAGGTGAAAGAAGAGACAAATGAACTTGCCAAACCCTTCCTTCCAGACGGCATGACTGTAAGGGATTTACACGGACCCGAGTGTCATGTCCCATTGAGGATGGCTGTCCTTATTGCTGCTTCTCTGTGTGCCAAATTGTGGTTCCAGAGGCAACACCCGGTGGCTAGGGAACACTAGGAGACAGCAAGCAATTCCTATTACTCCTGAATCTATATGTATGTATGACATCTATACACACACACACTTAAAATATACAGGAAACAGGATATTGATTCTCGACAATGGAACCCAGATGGACACTGACCACTAAGAATGCAAAAAGTTATCTATCTATATATATATATATATATATATATATATATATATATATAAAGTCAGTGACTGTAACACTGTAACAACAAGAATGACTACTGAGCTGAAACCGGTTTGGCTCAGTGGATAGAGCGTCGGCCTGCGGACTGAAGGGTCCTGGGTTCGATTCCGGTCAAGGGCATGTACCTGAGTTGCGGGCACATCCCCAGTAGGGGGTGTGCAGGAGGCGGCTGATCGATGTTTCTCTCCCATCGATGTTTCTGGCTCTCTATCTCTCTCCCTTCCTCTCTGTAAAACATCAATAAAATATATTTAAAAAAAAAAAAAAAAGAATGACTACTGGACCAGTCACTATGAGGTGCATCGACCACCTCTCGGTCCCTCCACCCGGCCTGCAGGCTCCCATCACTGGATGGCACACGAGAAACCACGGGGAACCAGGGTGGGTGCAGGCGGCGGGGTGGGACTGGGGACTGGCGAGCGGGTGGAAGATGGCCCTGATGGCAGGCTAGGCCTAGGGACCCTACCCGCATACGATTTTGTGCGCTGGGCCTCTAGTTTATTTACAAAAACATTTCCCAAGATTTAATTAACACTTGGAGTGCGGGTGAATTTCCCGCCAAAATATAAGATGGCTCTGTCTTTTGGTTTTGTTCCATCCACCAAAAGGGTGGATTACAAACAAATATTTGGTAATACGCAGTTACAATCGGCCCGAGTTTACACGTTTCCCGCACTCCTCCGCAAATCTATATGAACCGAGTTAAAGATGGCTCCCGCGGAGTACGCGCAATTCACGCGAGCCGACTTAACTCGTTTCCCCCACTCCAAGTGTTAACATTTCAGCATTAATAAAATTTCAGCATGATTTAAATCACATAGACTTTTAATTCTGATGTATATATTTTTTCAGATTTTAAAAAATTTACCTTTACCATTGAGAGTATTACAGATGTCGCCCTTTCGCCCATTGGCTCCTGATGTATACCTTTTAAACAGTTAGATGTGCTGGGGGCTGGGCCAGACCTTGTCTTTGGGCTCTGAGCTGTAAGAGTCGGAGCAGCATCCCAGCAAACCCTGATAACTGCAAACTGCTTTCTCTCAAGCTCAGAGCCTGAGCCATTCTTTGAGAATGCCATGTCTTCCTCCTTTTTTTTTTTTTTGCCTCTTTTGAATTTCAGTGATGAATGCAGATTACTTATTGATTGCAGTCCTTAAAACCTTCAACTGTTCGCAGTAGCCCGGAGTAGTAAGACATGAGGACTCCCTCTCTTCGTACTTTTCGGTTGCTTCCAAATTCTCTACTTTTCTAAATTTTCAAGTTTTCCAAATTACTCTTATAATCTACAGAAAAAACCGACAGCTCGGCTAGTGTGGCTCAGTGGTTGAGCGTTGACCTATGAACCAGGAGGTCATGTTTCAATTCCCAGTCAGGGCACAGGCCCAGGTTGTGGGCTCGGTCCCCAGTAGGGGGCGTGCAGGAGGCAGCTGATCCATGCTTCTCTCTCATCATTGATGGTTCTCTCTCTCGCCCTCTCCCTTCTTCTCTGACATCAATAAAAATATATATTTAAAAACCCCAACAAACTTCTGTTGCTGAGCAGGCTATAATGCTTCTGGATCAGGACTCTGATTCATGTAAACCCCAATTAATGTTAAGAGAATCGCTTCAGCCATTCGGTGGCTATTGACTGAGCATCTAACTACATTCCAGGCACCATTCTGAGAGCTGGGGACACAGCAGCAAAATTGTCACTTTCTGAAGCAAAACATTAAATTTCTCTCCTAAAAAACCCGCAGAGAGCTGAGGATGAAGCCACGTGGGGACGGCTGGGGATGGGGAGATGTAGACACAGGAGGCAGCCTGAACTTTGCATTGACTTGGGATTCATTCATCTTGTCTGACACCTAAGTCTCGCTAGGGACAGAGAGTTAGAAACATCGATGAGAGAGAAACATCGACCAGCTGCCTCCTGCACACTCCCTACTGGGGATGTGCCCGCAACCCAGGCACATGCCCTTGACCGGAATCGAACCTGGGACCCTTCAGTCCGCAGGCCGACGCTCCATCCACTGAGCCACACCCGTCAGGGCGAGACTTATGTTGGGAAAGCCTCGGTGAGCATGATCACCAGTTGCCACAGGCCCCGTTCATGGAGCCACAGGTGGAAGCCTGCGGCCGCCTCCCTAGGTGAGAAGCCCTCCGCAGGGCTCTCAGCTCATGGCTCAGAGGAACAGCAGAGAAGGTTCCCTGATCCCTTCAGTGCGGGGTGGGGGCGGGCGAGGCGCTCTGGGCACACCCTGAGGAAGCCCGACCTTGGCAGCTGCTGAAGGGGCAGGCAGGGTGGAGACACAGCCGGAACAAAGTCCAGGCCAGGCCTCGTACCCCTTCCTGGTCAGCTGCCAGGCCCCTAGCCTGGGGGTGTGAAACTTCCTTATTTTGTAAATTAGCCCCGAATTGAAGAGAGAAGGTCACTTCCGTTGGAGGGTGGGAAGTGGTGTTCCCCAATCAAGGGGGGTTAGGAACTGTAGAAGGAGCACCCCCTTCTCTCCTTACCTGGTGGTGGGGAGGAGCCAGGGAAGGCCTCAGTGAGGGGCTCCATGGGGTGGGGTGTGGCCAAGCCAGCATGACTCTTTTCCTGGTTATTATTTATTATTATTATTTTGTTAATCCTCCTCTGAGGATATTTTCCATTGATTTTTAGGGAGGGTGGAACCGAGGTACATGCCCTTGACTGGAATCGAACCCTGGACCCTTTGGTCCGCCGGCTGATGCTCTATCCACTGAGCCACAGTGACTAGGGCCCTGGTTGACATTGAACTTTAGCTCTGATGGAAATGCCTCATGCTTGTAGAACTGGTGGAAAGCTTGTCAAACCCACCTGGCCAAAGTCCTGGGTGAGGACCTGCTTCTGGAATTGGCTTTGATCTGCTCAGGTTCTCACAGCGAGTCCCAGCCTTAGATCTGGGCAAGAGGGGCCCCTGCCCTGCGCCCCACATTCCAGAGAGCCCACAGGCTACAAAACACACTTCTGCACACAAGGCACCGCTCGGCTGAGGACCAGCTCGTCAGCATTGGCACAGCCTGGCCGTGACCTTGAACATCCCCTCCCATTACTGACAGGATGTTTAGACATCCTGTGTCCATCAACCAGAAGGTAACCATGGCCACAGGCTGTGGAGGCTTGTGGGCTGTGCTGCCTGAGGCATCAGAGATGAGGAGCGTTTCAGAGTGTGAGCAGGAGGGACTGCAGGGCTTGGTAAGAGAAAAGACATCATCATGGAACTCGCCAGGGCTCTTCTCTCAGAACAGGAGGATAAGCAGTCCCCCGCCCCCGGGTGCCGAGTGTCCATTCTTCTGCTTCTCTCAGAGCCCCAATTCATGGATCTGAAAGGACTCATGAATTAAAGGGATTTTTCACAACATGGCAGCCGAGGGACATCAGCGAAAAATTGAACAATACTTGAAAATGTAAACACTATAAACAATATTTTACAACATATAACAATATTAAAAACAATTTCTATTACTCTTAATTTGGTAGCTATGTAGCTCTCGACCAAATGTGTGCAATGTGATGCCAGTTTTTTAAAAAATATGTTTTTATTGATGTCAGAGAGAGGAAGGGAGAGGGAGAGAGAGAAACATCCATGATGAGAGAGAACCATTGATGGGCTGCCTCCTGCACGCCCCACACTGGGGATCGAGCCCGCAACCCAGGCCTGTGCCCTGACCAGGAATCAATCCATGACCTCCTGGTTCATAGATTGACGCCTAACCACTGAGTCACACCAGCCAGGCCTATCTACTTCAATTTAGAAATGTGATGTAAATATATTTAAAATGTGTACAATTTTAATGCAAGTACTTCTTGTGAGACCATAGAAAATAGATATATTGGTCTCTGTCCCCAGTTCCTGGCACAGAGCTCCTGAAACTCTTGTAACTTCCTAAGTGATGAGTGTCTCTTGTTCTGATACTTGACGCCTAGACAGTTCGGGTGGCCAGATTTAGCAAATAAAAATACAAAAGTCAAGTTACATTTGAATTTCCAATGAACAATGAAGAATTTTTTTAGGATGAGCATGTTTCCGTGAGAACTTGAAATATACTGACAACACTGTGCGGTGTTTGTCTGCAGTTTAAATTTCCTGAATTCCCCCACGTGAGGAGGAGACCCCACAACTACTCTGATCTGCTCTGAATTGCTCCAGTCATGCAGCTCTGTGTAACCTGCTGGGGTTTTTTTTAAAACCTTTCGAGGGTGGGGCCCATGTCCTAGTTCCTGATCTGGGTGCTGTTGACACGGGTGTTTGCTTTATAAACATTTCTTAAATCACCGGTCGTTCTGCTGTTAGGGTCAATTTGCATATTAGGGTTTTATTATATAGGACTAGTGGCCCTGCGCACAAATCCATGTGTGAGTAGCTCGCTACCGCTTGCCTCAGCTGGCCGACCCGCCCACTGCAGCTGGTAGCTCTCCGCCACACGTAGCTCGCTGTCCCACCTCCTGTAGCTCTCTGCCGCTTGTATCTCGCTGTCCTGCCCTCTTGCTGATCAATTGTTACACATCATGGCGTAATGACCATTTGCATATTACCTCTTTATTATATAGGATAGTTACCATGCTGTACATTATATAGAAGGATTTACTTACTTTATTTTTTCCTTTTTAAAAAAAATTTTTTTAATTGATTTCAGAGAGAGAGAGAGAGAGAGAGAGAGAGAGAGAGAGGGAAACATCAGTGATGAGAGAGAATCATGGATCGGCTGCCCCCTGCACGCCCCACACTGGGGATCAAGCCTGCAACCCAGGCCTGTGCCCTGATCAGGAATTGAACCCTGACCTCCTGGTTCATAGATCAACGCTCAGCCACTGAGCCACGCTGGCTGGGCAGATTTACTTATTTTATAAGTGAAAGTTTGTACCTTCTGACACCTTTCACCCATTTCTCTCACTCCCCACCACTGCCTCTGGCAACAACCAATCTGTTCTGTGTATCTATGAACTTGGTTTGGTGGGGGATTTTATCTCCCTTTTTTTGAGATTCCACATATAAGTGAGATCATATGGTATTTGTCTTTCTGTGTCTGACTTATTTCACTTAGCGCACTACCCTCCAGGTCCATCCATGGTGTCACAGACGCCAATCTTTCAGTCTTTTTATGGCTGAGTAATATTCCAGTGTGTGTGTGCATGTATATATATCACAACTTCTATACCCATTCATCCATTGGTGGACACCTGGGTTGCTTCCATAGCTTGGCTATTGTAAACAGTGCTGCAATGAACATGGAGGTGCGTGTATCTTTTTGAGGTACTGTTTTCATTTTTTTCAGATATGGAGTTGCTGAATAAAAACTAATTCTACTTTGTAAATGTTTTAGAAATCTTCATACTGTTTTCCCTAGTGGCTACACCAATTTACATTCTCAGCTACAGTGCATAAGAGTGCCCTTTGTTCTCCATCCTCACCAACACTGTTATTTCTTGTCTGGTTGCTAAAACGCACTCTAGCAGGCATGAATGACAGTGACCTCATGGTGGCTTTCATTGACATTTCCCTAAAGGTTGGTGATGTTAAGCATTTTTTCATAAACCTGTTGGCCATCTGCATATCTTTGGAAAAATCTCTACTCAGATCTTCTGCCTATTTTTTAATCAAAATCTTTGTTTTGTTTTTTTTGCTATTAAATTGTATGAGTTCTGGCCCCTTTGGCATGGCTCAGTGGTTGAGCATCAATCTATGAACCAGGAGGTCACAGTTCAATTCCCGATCAGGGCATATGCCCAGGTTGTGGGTTATATCCCCACTGTGGGGCGTGCAGGAGGCAGCTGATCCAGGATTCTCTCACATCACTGATGTTTCTGTCCCTCTCCCTTCCTCTCTAAAAGCAATAAAAATGTATCATAAAAAAAAAATCCCCATCTGCAAGCTCTTTGGGAACCCCGATTGAGTTCAGGAGCCTTGCTTACATTGTTGACAATGACCTCTGACGTCACTCTGCACAACAACCCCTACCTCACACCCTACCCCTCAGGGTCCACAGGAACCTGTGATCCAACTCTCAATGTGAACTTCAATCTTGAACTTACATGGAAAATCCTTTCCTGAACCTGTGGTGGGGCGCCTGTCCTGACCCCCTAACTTTAAGTCCAGATCTCATCCTATACAGGCACCTACAGCCTCACCTGGCACAGGACCCCCCCTGCCCAGACACTGCAAAGGGCTTGCTGTCCTAACCCTGTGCTGGCTCCATGGCCCTGACCCTCTACAGGAAGCCTAGCCTATAACAGTGCTGGAGCCTATAGCCAGATTCTGCAGAAACCTTTCCCTGACTTCCAACAGAAATCCGTAACTTGGCCCGTTTCGGGAATCTCTGACCTGATCTTTCATAGGAACCCCTAAACTTGCCCTCTGGAAACACCCTCCTGACCCTGTATAGGAAGCCCTGATGTGACTCTCTCTCTCTGACAGCCTTGGTCTGGAAGCCTTGCCCTCACCTTGTACAGGAGCCACTGTCCTGACTGTGGCTAGTGGCTACCACATGATACAGCGTAGCTCTGGGGAGTCTACAGAATCCTGGAGCAGGCACTGCTATAGGCTTTTCAACTCTGTTCTCCTTTCTGCCTCACTAACTTTCCCAGCCTCCCTTACAATGACGCGTGGACATGTGACAGTTCTGATCAATGGAGAGAGCACAGTGACATACACAACTTCCAGGCCTGACCCATAGGAACCTCTCATGGGTCCTTTAATGATCCCTGGCTGGTGTTCTCAGTGGTTAGAGCATGGGCTTGTGCACTGAAGGGTCTCGGGTTTGATTCCCAGACAAGGGCATGCACCTGGGTTTAGGTTCGATCCCCAGCCCCAGTTGGAGCATATGCAGGCAGCTGCTGCACTGGCTTTTCTGGAAGGGTTCCATGTTACTGGGGTTGCCATGGAGACCCTTAGCTAGTGTAGAACCCAACAAAGAGGCCATCTTAGAAATGGCTGGAAGCCCTCACGAGGCTTTGTGGATCACGTTCCCTGTGTATGTGCAGACCTGGGAATATACATCCCCAGACTGCCTCATTGGGACTGAATATGGTAAGTAGGTGGGGGTGGCCCTAGTTGAGTGGCCCATGGGGCTCCACACAGTTATGCTCAAAGCCCATTGGGAAAAGGCTGCAGGTGACTGCAGCTGCCAGAGTGGCCAGTGGGGCTCAGACCCAGGAGTCACCCAGTGGCCAGCAGCTGCTCTGGCAACCTATGGGAAGGTGGGAAGCTTGGCCACCATGTAGGGCTGTTGGGAACCACTGCACCCTGAAAGCAGGATGGCTTCAGACCTTCTGTTCCCTTCTTTCTTCCTTCTCATACCCATCCACACCCCAAACAGCCTTCCAGGTGAATTCATGCCTCTTCTGTCTGGAGGGGACCCTAAGAGGCTCACCATACACCAGCTGGGCCTATGGCAACACGGGGCTCTACCATCCCACAACTGTGAGCCCCCCCTGGGACTACACCCCTCCCCAGGCCTCAGAAGATTCCTATGGGAGAGGCACCTTCCCAGAGAACTTCAGGACAGAGCGACTGAGTCCGGACCTGTTGGCACTGGGACCTGCAGTGCCTTCCTCCATCCCTGTCCCCAGCAGTGCCTACGGGCCCCCCGACTTTCCTAGGAGCTTCTTTCCTCCAATCAGAAGCCCCCCCAGTCCAGCGGTCTATTCTTCCCCCAACCTTCCTGGAACCCTGCCCCTGTCCACCTGTGGTAAGGTTCCCCCAAAGGGACATGGAGGTTGAGGACGGGGATGGGGTCCAAGGCAAAGCTGGGCTGAGCCTGGTCCCTCTTCCCCCCTGTCCACCACAGCAGAGGCCAGGAAGAATAGGTACTGCAGAGCGAAAGCCAGTCCACGGTGCTGGCTATGCAATGCTGATGGTCAGATGATGAATAGGCGGAACAAGCCCCAAAGGCGCCGGGTAAGAGCCCAGGCCGGCCTCCCCTCACCCAGGTACTCTGTTCTCACTCTGCGCAGGGATCTCTGTCCTCACCCTCTATGAGAACCCACATCCCCCCTCCCTGCCCCATCCATTCAGGGACCCAGCTCTGTGCAGGAGTGTCTACCCTCAGCCCACCCTCAGGCTGCAAGCAGGCACGCCGTCCACTCCCTGCACAGCAGTTTTCATTCTTGGCTACACACTGGGATCACTGAGGGGCCTTGCCTAGATGGGTTGATTTACTTGGTCTGGGGCGCTGGCTGGGTATCAGGATTGTTTTCGACTCCCCAAGGGAGTCCAATGTCCGCCAACGCTGAGAACCACTGATGAAGCCCCCCACGCCATTTGGAAAGCCCCGGGACAGGAGGCCATGTCCTCGCCCCTTAGAGAACCCTCAGTCTACGCCTTGTCCAGGAAGCCCTGCCTGCACCCTGACCCTCACCTCCTGGGTCCTCCACCGGGTCCCCCCAGTGCACTGACCCTCACATTCTTGCTGCCCCCAGAAGGTCAGCAAGCGGGCAGGTGCCCAGTGCTCCAACTGCCAGACAACCATCACGGCAGTGTGGCGGCTGAATGCCAATAGAGACCCCGTGTGCAATGCCTGCGGCATTTATTACAAGCGACACCAGGTGTGCCCTGCCTCGTGGAGACTCCCCCCTGCACCCCAATCCCACTAACCTGGCCTTCCTTCTCCTTTTTCTTTCCTGTATTCTTCCAAACTCCCTTCCTCTCTTCTCCCTGTTATTCTCCTCCCTCCTCCTTCCCCCTCACCCCTCTCTTCTCTGCACCTTCATCTCCTCCCTGCCTTTCTTTTCCCTCCTGCTCCCTTCTCTCTCCTCCATTTCTCATCTCCTTCCCCCTCCCCTCCAGCCATCAGCTAGTCCTATGGTTAGAGGCTCCCCCTGCTTAGGGCCTCACAAGCTCATGATTCCTTAGGGCATTATCTGTGCCACAGCTGGGGCCTGCTCCCCTAGTCCTTGACCCAGTTCCCTACTCTTAAGGAGTGGGGTGGAACGGGTGTCCCTGGTGGAGACACAGAGGCAAGAGTCTGAGGTTGGTGAACACTCATGGCCCCTCTTTCATCAGGTGAACCGGCCACTGACCATGCGGAAGGATGGTATCCAGTCTAGAAAACCCAGGGCATCACAGAAAAAAAAGAAGCCAGTGTCGAGTCTGGCAGGCACAGGACCAGGTGATGCTCCGGCTGGTGGCTTCATGGTGGTGGCTGGGGGCAGCGATGGTGGGAATTGTGGGGAAGTGGCCTCAGGCTTGACACTGGGCCCACCTGGTACTGCCCATCTCTACCAAGGCCCCGGCCCCGAGGTGCTGTCAGGGCCTGTCAGCCACCTCATGCCTTTCCCCGGGCCCCTGTTGGGTTCGCCCACAGGCTCCTTCCCCACAGGCCCCATGCCTCCCACCACCACCAGCACTGTGGAGGCGCCACTGAGCCCATGAAGACACAGAGCATGGCCTCGGAGCAGGGGTAGGGCCCCTCTCGCGTGGAGCCAGAAGTTTCTACAACCCAACCTCAGGGCCCCCCACCCCTTGGTCTGGACTTTCAAAGATTTGTAAAATAAAACATCAGAGTCCTGAAGTTGGAGGTGTGAGTCTGAGTGGGACTGAATAGAGAGCCGGGGTAGGTGGGGTGTGCAACGGTGCCTGTGGTTCTCTGGTGATGGCGTGAGGCTGTGTGAGACAGCACGTGGGACCCTTCACGATAGTGGGTTATGATGTGCAAGTATGATTGTGTATTAGTATGTGAAACCGCGTGTGACAGCAACCAGGGTGTATGATATGGCGTGTACATGCACACGTCATGGGCAGAGACAGTGTGTGGTGGCTGACTGCTCTGTGAGGTGGTGACCATGGGGGTGAGGTTGTGAGAGACGGTGTGCATGACACCAGACAACTGTGAGAAACGGGGCACAAGTGACTGTATGAGAGGACGTGGGGGTATGTGAGTCACGGGGTGCGCTGAGGCAACATGTGAGGCTGTGCTCATGTGATTGTGCACCATGCAGGGTGGTTCTGAGACGGTGTGACAGCATGTGTACCCGGCACAGCCTTTGCTCAATAAACATTTCTGGGATGCTCAACAAGGACTGTGTAGGACGGTATGTGGAGACCTAGCAGTGTGACCTGAAGTACTGCGTGTCGGGAGGTCTTTGTGGGTCTGGCAAGGGCAGCACTTGTGTGCAAGCATGTGTATGTGAGCGCATCGCATATCCTGTGCCCTGTCACAGTGCCTCTGGGTGGCTGACAGCATGAGCAGCTCTGTACACTTGTTTGTGGAGGTATCAATATATATATAGGTGCAAGTTAGGGACCCACCTCCAAGGGACAGAAGACATGTTCAGGACAGGAATGGGAGGCAAGAGTGGGGCTGGAATGGCAGCCAGCAAGAAGGGCAGAAGGCCAGTCTGGGACCGTGGGGTTGTCCATGCGCCTTCCTGTCACTCATCTCTTATCTCTCTCAGCCCAGCTCAGCCTGCAGCCCTGTGGGAAATGGAAGAGAAGGAGGGGGAGATTAGGAGAACAGAATAACCTCTAGGGGGGATATTTAGTCCCCATAGGTGGGGAGCTCCCCACAGTGCCAACTCCCTCCCCAACACACCCACTCACCTGGGTGAACTGCTCCCCCTAAAGTGGAATCTGTTCTTCCATGGAACAAACCCTCCCATCGGAGCATGCCTGGAGTCAGGTGACATCCTAACCCAGACAGGTTAAGTGGCTCTTCCAAGGCCACACAGCTGGTGGCACAGGGCTGAGCCAGGCTCCGTGGCGTAGCCTCCACACTGCCCAGAGGCTCCTAACCGCAAGCAGCACCGTTTCCTGAGTGCTCAAGGTTGTGGTCAACAACAGCTGGACTGCTCAGGTGCTTTCCTTCATGAACACCTGAAAAAATACTCTGGTCCGGCCGGTGTGGCTCAGTGGTTGAGCATCAACTCATGAACCAAGAGGTCACTGGTTCGATTCCCACTCAGGACACATATTCGGGTTGTGGGTTCCATCCCCAGGAGGGGGCGTCCAGGAGGCAACTGATCAATGATTCTCTCTCATCATTGACATTTCTATCTCCCCCTCTCCATTCCTCTCTGAAATCAATAAAAATATATTATATAAAAAAGAAATCCCCATCTGTAAACTCTGGGAACGCTGACTGAGTACAGGAACTTGCTTACATTGTTGACGATGACCCCTGACGTCACTCTTCACAACAATCCCTACCTCACGCCCCACCCCACAGAGTCCACAGGAACCTGTGATCCAACTCTCACCATGAACCTCAGTCTTGAACTTACATGAAAAATCCTTTCCTGAACCTGTGGTGGAGCGCCTGTCCTGACTCCCTAACTTTAAGTTCAGATCTCATCCTATATAGGCACCCACAGCCTCACCTGGGACAGGACCCCCCCTTCCCAGACACTGTACAGGGCTTGCTGATCTAACCCTGTCCTGGCTCCATGGCCCTGACCCTCCACAGGAAGCCTAGCCTATAGCAGTGCTGGAGCCTATAGCCAGATTCTGCAGAAACCTTTCCCTGACTTCCAACAGAAATCCGTAACTTGACCCGTCTCGGGAATCTCTGACCTGATCTTTCATAGGAACCCCTAAACTTGCCCTCTGGAAACACCCTCCTGACCCTGTATAGGAAGCCCTGATGTGACTCTCTCTGACAGCCTTGGTCTGGAAGCCTTGCCCTCACCTTGTACAGGAACCACTGTCCTGACTGTGGCTAGTGGCTACCACATGATACAGCGTAGCTCTGGGGAGTCCACAGAATCCTGGAGCAGGCACTGCTATAGGCTTTTCAACTCTGTTCTCCTTTCTTCCTGACTCACTAACTTTCCCAGCCTCCCTTACAATGAAGCGTGGACATGTGACAGTTCTGATCAATAGAGTGAGCACAGTGACATACACAACTTCCAGGCCTGACCCATAGGAACCTCTCATGGGTCCTTTAATGAGCCCTGGCTGGTGTTCTCAGTGGTTAGAGCATGGGCTTGTGCACTGAAGGGTCTCGGGTTTGATTCCCAGACAAGGGCATGCACCTGGGTTTAGGTTCGATTCCCAGCCCCAGTTGGAGCATATGCAGGCAGCTGCTGCACTGGCTTTTCCGGCAGGGTTCCATGTTACTGGGGTTGCCATGGAGACCCTTAGCTAGTGTAGAACCCAACAAAGAGGCCATCTTAGAAATGGCTGGAAGCCCTCACGAGGCTTTGTGGATCACGTTCCCTGTGTATGTGCAGACCTGGGAATATACATCCCCAGGCTGCCTCATTGGGACTGAATATGGTAAGTAGGTGGGGGTGGCCCTAGTTGAGTGGCCCATGGGGCTCCACACAGTTATGCTCAAAGCCCATTGGGAAAAGGCTGCAGGTGACTGCAGCTGCCAGAGTGGCCAGTGGGGCTCAGACCCAGGAGTCACCCAGTGGCCAGCAGCTGCTCTGGCAACCTATGGGAAGGTGGGAAGCTTGGCCACCATGTAGGGCTGTTGGGAATCACTGCACCCTGAAAGCAGGATGGCTTCAGACCTTCTGTTCCCTTCTTTCTTCCTTCTCATACCCATCCACACCCCAAACAGCCTTCCAGGTGAATTCATGCCTCTTCTGTCTGGAGGGGACCCTAAGAGGCTCACCATACACCAGCTGGGCCTATGGCAACACGGGGCTCTACCATCCCACAACTGTGAGCCCCCCCTGGGACTACACCCCTCCCCAGGCCTCCGAAGATTCCTATGGGAGAGGCACCTTCCCAGAGAACTTCAGGACAGAGCGACTGAGTCCGGACCTGTTGGCACTGGGACCTGCAGTGCCTTCCTCCATCCCTGTCCCCAGCAGTGCCTACGGGCCCCCCGACTTTCCCAGGAGCTTCTTTCCTCCAATCAGAAGCCCCCCCAATCCAACGGTCTATTCTTCCCCCAACCTTCCTGGAACCCTGCCCCTGTCCACCTGTGGTAAGGTTCCCCCAAAGGGACATGGAGGTTGAGGAGGGGGATGGGGTCCAAGGCCAAGCTGGGCTGAGCCTGGTCCCTCTTGCCCCCTGTCCACCACAGCAGGGGCCAGGAAGAATAGGTACTGCAGAGCGAGAGCCACTCCACATTGCTGGCTATGCAATGCCGATGGTCAGATGATGAATAGGCGGAACAAGCCCCAAAGGCGCCGGGTAAGACCCCAGGCCGGCCTCCCCTCACCCAGGTACTCTGTTCTCACTCTGCGCAGGGATCTCTGTCCTCACTCTATGAGAACCCACATCCCCCCTCCCTGCCCCATCCATTCAGGGACCCAGCTCTGTGCAGGAGTGTCTACCCTCAGCCCACCCTCAGGCTGCAAGCAGGCACGCCGTCCACTCCCTGCACAGCAGTTTTCATCCTTGGCTACACACTGGGATCACCGTGGGGCCCTCCCTAGATGGGTTGATTTCCTTGGTCTGGGGCGCTGGCTGGGCATCAGGATTGTTTTCGACTCCCCAAGGGAGTCCAATGTCCGCCAACGCTGAGAACCACTGATGAAGCCCCCCACGCCATTTGGAAAGCCCCGGGACAGGAGGCCATGTCCTCGCCCCTTAGAGAACCCTCAGTCTACGCCTTGTCCAGGAAGCCCTGCCTGCACCCTGACCCTCACCTCCTGGGTCCTCCACCAGGTCCCCCCAGTGCACTGACCCTCACATTCTTGCTGCCCCCAGAAGGTCAGCAAGCGGGCAGGTGCCCAGTGCTCCAACTGCCAGACAACCATCACGGCAGTGTGGCGGCTGAATGCCAATAGAGACCCCGTGTGCAATGCCTGCGGTATTTATTACAAGCGACACCAGGTGTGCCCTGCCTCATGGAGACTCCCCCCTGGACCCCCATCTCACTAGCCCTGTCTTCCTTCTCCTTTTCCTTTCCTGTATTCTTCCAAACTCCCTTCCTCTCTTCTCCCTGTTATTCTCCTCCCTCCTTTCCCCCTCACCCCTCTCTTCTCTGCACCATTCTCTCTTCCCTGCCTTTCTTTTCCCTCCCTTTCCCTTCTCTTTCCTCCATTTCTCATCTCCTTACTCCTCCCCTCCAGCCATCAGCTAGTCCTATGGTTAGAGGCTCTCTGGCTTAGGGCCTCACAAGCTCATGATTCCTTAGGGCATTACCTGTGCCACAGCTGGGGTCTGCTCCCCTAGTCCTTGACCCAGTTCCCGACTCTTAAGGAGTGGGGTGGAAAGGGTGGAGACACAGAGGCAAGAGTCTGAGGTTGGGGATCACTCATGGCCTCTCTTTCATCAGGTGAACCGGCCACTGACCATGCGGACCGATGCTATAAAGACTAGAAAACGCAGGATATCACAGAAAGAAAAGAAGCCAGTGTCGAGTCTGGCAGGCACAGGACCCGCTGATGCTCTGGCTGGTGACTTCATGGTGGTGGCTGGGGGCAGCGATGGTGGGAATTGTGGGGAAGTGGCCTCAGGCTTGACATTGGGCCCACCTGGTACTGCCCATCTCTACCAAGGCCCCGGCCCCGAGGTGCTGTCAGGGCCTGTCAGCCACCTCATGCCTTTCCCCGGGCCCCTGTTGGGTTCGCCCACAGGCTCCTTCCCCACAGGCCCCATGCCTCCCACCACCACCAGCACTGTGGAGGCGCCACTGAGCCCATGAAGACACAGAGCATCGCCTCAGAGCAGGGGTAGGATCCCTCTCTGCGTGGAGCCAGAAGTTTCTACAACCCAACCTGTTAGCCCCCGCACAACCTTTGGTCTGGACCATCCACTATTTGTAAAATAAAGCATCAGAGTCCTGAAGTTGGAGGTGTGAGTCTGAGTGGGACTGAATAAAGAGCCGGGGTAGGTGGGGTGTGCAACAGTATCTGTGGTTCTTTGATGATGACTGAGCTCCTCAGAGACAAAAGTGGTATCATAAGTGTTGGAGTTGGGCAAATGCCGGGGATTGTCTTGAAAAGTTACAGTTTGCTTTCCAGGAGGCAGTCTGGCAGATGTTCTAGGGAGGTATCTTATCAGTATCTTTCCCAAGCCTGTAAAACATGCTTAGAACAAAAGTTATGAAGAGTTCAAAAGAGGCTTGTTTGAAAGGAGGGAGAAGGAAACCTTCTACTAACTAGAGACTCCTCGGTGGGAATTACCCCTGAGTTATGAAAACAGCAGGGAGGAGGAGGATGCAAGAATGTAGCCTTGAGAGTAGCTCATCTTATCCTGCAGTTTGAACAGAGGGGCTGTTGGAATCAAAGGAGCCAACAATCTTGGGGTTTAATTACCAGGGGCTTCTCATAAACTGTGGAAGGCCACCGCAAAGAAAAGGAAAGGCCTTTTTCTGTCCTTACAATAAGCTTCCTTGTAAACCACTGCCTCCCCAACCTTTAGGGCATTTGACTAAAAAAGCAGGTACCCAGGGTCCATCTCAGACTCACTAAACCAGAATCTCTGAACGTGGACCCAGGCATATGTATTTTTTGGTAACAGTTTGACTGAGATATAACTCACATGCCATAAAACTCACCCTTGTAAAGTGTACAGGTCAATGATTTTTAGTCTATTCACTGAGCTTTGCAACCATCACCACTAGCTAATTTTAGAATATTTTCATCTTCCCAAAAGGAGCTTCCATAGCTGTTAGCAGTCACTCTCCATTCCCCGTCCTCCAGCCCATGGCAACCATTAATCCACTTTCTGTCTCTATGATTTGCCTGTTCTGGACATTTCATACACGTGAAATCATGTAATATGTATTCCTGTGTGTCTGGTTTCTTCACTCAGAAGAATGTTTTCAAGGTTTGTCTATGTTGTAGCCTGTGTCAGAACTTCATTCATTTTAATTAATGAATAATATTGCATTGTACATTGTACAGATAAATCACATTTTATCCATTCATCAGTCGATGGACATTTGAGCTGTTAAAACGACAATGCGGTATTACTTCACACCTGTCAGAATGGCTATCATCGATAAATCAACAAATGATTTGTCGAGGGTGTGGAGAAAAGGGAGCCCTAGTACCCTGCTGGTGGGAATGCAGACTGGTGCAGCCACTGTGAAAGACAGTATGGAGTTTCCTCAAAAAATTAAAAACAGAACTGCCTTTTGACCCGGTGATCCCACTTCTAGGAATATATCCTAAGAAACCTGAAACACCAATCAGAAAGAATGTGTGCACCCCTATGTTCATAGCAGCATTATTTAGAATAGCTAAGATCTGGAAACAGCCCAAGTGCCCATCAGTAGATGAGTGGATAAAAAGCTGTGGTACATTTATACCAGGGAATACTATGCAGCAGTAAAAAGGAAAGATCTCTTACCCTTTGAGACAGCATGGAGGGACCTGGAGAATACTATGCTAAGTGAAATAAGTCAGTCACAGAAAGACAAGGATCACATGATCTCCCTCATATGTGGAATCTCATCAACAAAATAAACTGATGAACGGAGTGGATCCAGAGACATGTAAGCATGGAACAGAGTGTGGAATCTTGGAGGAAAGGAGGGGGTGGGGGGATGGGGGACAGGGGGTTGGGGGGGTAGGGGAGGTAATCAACCAAAGACCTTGTGTGCATATATGCATAACCCTGGAGGCAGACAATAGGGTGGTGAAGGCCTGGGGCGGGGGTGGGGGACATATGTAATACTTTCAACAATAAATATTTTAAATCATAATAACAACTTTTAAAAAAACACAAAAACTAAAGGCCCCAGAAACTGGGTGCTAGGAGATATTCAGGAAGAGGGGGCTGGTATGGGGACAGGGCCAAGACCGACCCAGGTCCTGACTCACACTTGCAGTTGCTATTGAGGTCTAGCCTCCCGGGACAGTGCTGATCAGTTAAAATACATAAGGCTGTATCCACTCCCCACCCTGGGAGGATGCCGTGGAGTTCACATTAGGTCATCGCAGGCCTCTGGGCCGCTGGGTGGCTGTTGTCCTCAGGTGGGAGCGGAAGGGTGTGGCTGATGGGCCAGGCGAGGCCACCAGGTTCCCGCCTGACCCGGCAGTTCTGGTTCCCAGTAGGACAGCCCTGGTTTCCATCCCCAACCCAGTGGCTTTAAGGGGCTGAAAGGAACAAGTTTCCATTTGACCCAAACCTCCGGAAGGACCTTTGAGGCCGAGATGTGGCGATGTTTGCACTCACACAGCAAACTCATGTCCTTTTCCCCCTGAAATAACTGCCCGTCCAGAAGCGATCATGACCCCGGGCACAGGCTTGTACCTGCGGTGAGGACGTGGGCGCATGGGGGGGCGGGGGGGCTTCGAACTCCTGTCACAGCCCCACCTCCGGGACTTGGTTGCAAATCCAGGCGGAGCTGCTGGCAGGGGGCTGGGGGGGGGGGCAGCCAGCTGCTCAGAGCTCGGTGCTGGGGGAGGAGGAGGGTTTTCCTAACTGAGCAGCTGCAGGCATTTCTCTTCTTGCCTCGCCCATCACGGGGAGCTGGTGGCGCTCAGTGTGGAGACCTGTTTTTTTTTTTTTTTTTTTGATCCCCTGGCTTGTCCTCGAGTCACAGGGAGGACTGACCTAGGGTCACCACGTGTCAGTTACAGAGCAAAAGAGCCCGGCTGGTGTGGCTCAGTGGTTGAGCATCGACCTAGGAACCAGGAGGTCACGGTTCGATTCCTGGTCAGGGCACAGGCCCGGGTTGCGGGCTCCATCCCCAGTGCGGGGCGTGCAGGAGGCAGCTGATCCATGATTCTCTCTCATCACTGATGTTTCTCTCTCACTTCTCTTCTCTCTCTCTCTCTCTGTCTCTCTCTCTCTCTCTCTCCCTTCCTGTCTGACATCAATAAAAAATAGATATATATTTTTTTTAAAGCAAAAGAAAGGGCGACAGCTGTACACAGGAACTGGCTCTGTTTCCCTTCTGCCCCATAAAGAACAGCAAATCCTCCAAACGGGTTGACATGGAAATAGCCCCTGAGAGTAAAGTGTGGGTGACCGACCGTCCCCGCAGCTCAGCCACACAGCCCCGTCTCCCGCTTCCTGGAACTGCACCCCTGGCCGGGACATGGGATTTATGGCTTTGGAACGAAGGGGTTTTTTTAATAGAAAAACTAATGGGTTCCTCATGGGCCGCTGCCCGAGACTTGGCTGAGTGCTTCCAGCCTGTGTGTTCCTCGTGCTCCCTTCTCATCCCCGGCTCCGTCAGGAAGAAATCCGCCCATTGGAACCTCTGCTCCTCCTTTCCCAGAAAGAGAGTGAGTCACCCGCTCCGCACACTCCCACCCCTGGAGCCAGTGTGCGTGGCTGCGGGACTCTGCCCCGAGCTGCCGGCCTCAGAGCAGGGCCAGGCCCGGGGAGGGGGGGGAGCTCTGGTTCTTCATGAAGAAATCCCCCAGAGCTCTGAGGACCAGGGAGCCAGGCTGTCCTCACCCCAGCTGACCTGCTGGTCACGGAGGTGCCGGGCTATGTCCCCAGAGCCGTGTCCTGGGGAGAGAGTCTCTATGGAAAAGAGCTTTCGCCCGGCCGGTGTGGCCCAGTGGTTGAGCGCTGACCTAGGAACCAGGAGGTCAGGGTTCCATGCCCGGTCAGGGCACAGGCCCGGGTTGCAGGCTCGATCCCTGTGTGGGGCGTGCAGGAGGCGGCCGATCCATGATCCTCTCATCATGGATGTTTCTCTCTCCCTCCCTTTCTTTTCCTCTCTGATGTCAATAAAAATGTATTTTTTTTTTTAAAGAAAAAGCAGCAGAGCGGGCGGGAGAAATCCACAGGACGGCTCAGGTGCACCTGCTTGCTCAGGGTCGCTGGGGGTCGCCCTCGGTCCCCCGCCCCCGCCCCCCAGCCAGCCCAGGCGGGTGCTCGCATGCTGACCTCCAGCAGCTGCAGCTGGAGCGGGTCCAGGCTCCACCTCCGGCACCAAGGAGGCCCCTACCCACCCAGTTTGACGGGTCGGGCCTCCCTCTCCCGGGGCAGTTTCCAGCCTGGAACTGGCGTCACTGCACCTGGCACCGCAGCCCTCCGGCTCCAGGGCATTGCCCAGAATGTGGGCGCTTGGGAAATGGCTCTGGAAACCAACCAGAACCTAAAAAAAACAACAAAAAAACACCCACAAGCATGGCGCCTTCCACTTGCCACCCCAGCTCCCTGCCCAGGAAACCAGCACATCGGCTCCGGAAAGCAGCCCTGCGTGGAGGCGACAGAGGACCTCCGCCAGGCCTCCGCCAGGAGGTAGCACCACCCTGACCCCAGGGGGCAGGGGCCCCTTTTCACGCCTGTGGGCCGATGGCATTCATGGATTCCCCTGTTGCTAGTCCCTGATGCCTCAGTGTCCCCGCTAAGTTCCACAATCCTGCCAGGACCTTTGTCATCGGTCTCTTCACTAAACAGTCTCCCCCGAATCATCTGCATGAGGAAGATAAGGACGCTCTTGCAAAACGGGAGGAGAATGCTGGAGGGGCACAGGCGCTCACTGGAAGGAGCTTCCAGCGATCAGAATTAGAGCGAGTGGAGCAACAACATCAATGATGACAGCCTTGGATTATAACCTATAGAATACAATAACCGTCCAGGAGTCCACACTGAGAGTAACAAGGAGCTGAATAATAAATAATGAGGAGCAGGGAAGCTCTTCCTTGCAGAAGAATCTCATTTAATACATGTAGGGCCCTGGCTGGTGTGGCTCAGTGGATAGAGCATCAGCCTGCGGACCAAAGGATCCCAGGTTTGATTCCAGTCAAGGGCATGTACCTTGGTTGCAGGCCCCAGCCTGGGCCCTGGTCAGGGCTCCTGCAGGAGGCAAGCAATCGATATGTTTCTCTCACATCGGTGTTTCTCTCTGTCTCTCCTTCTCTTCTGTTCTCTCTAAAAATCAATGGAAAAATATCCTCAGGTGAGAATTAACAAAAACAAACAAACAAAAAATAAATAAATAAAGGTGATTAAATGTTTAAAAAAAATGTAGGAGGAGCCCTGGCCGGTGTGGCTCAGTGAATAGAGCGTCAACCTTCGGACTGAAGGGTCCTGGGTTCAATTCCAGGCACATGCCTGGGTTGCGAATTCCATCCCTAGTAGGGGGTGTGCAGGAGGCAGCCGATCCATGATTCTCTCTCATCATGGATGTTTCTCTCTCTACCTCTCCCTGCCTCTCTGAAATCAATAAAAATATATTTAAAACATAAACAGATAAATGTAGAAGGAATGAGAGAAATACAAACAGCCCAGTAATAACCGGCGAGGGCAACATCTACAATGGATGCTAAAATCAGTGAGCAAAAGACAGGAGAAACAGGAGAAACACACTGTCTCACAGGATGGCCTCCAGGATATTTGTCAATGACAAAGGGGCGAGAGTAGTTTGCAGTGGAGAAGCCACCTGAGCCAATGCCCGGGGTCAGCATGCCCAGGAATCAGACGCGCTGACAACCTGTAACCCCAGGATAATGCACGGGGCACAACATCCCTTCTGCGGTCTTCTTGCCAAAAATGTGCCACTTCAACCTACTCATGAGGAAACATTCGACAAACCCGTATCAAGAGACACTGCACGAGGTACCCCTCAAGGACATCAAGAAGAGAGAAGACGGAGAGAGACTGGGGACACTGGGAAACAGAACGACTAAATGCAATGGTGAAACCTGGATTGGTTCATAGTTTAGTGGCTATCCTCATACCAAGGCTAAACTCCTGGTTTTGATCTTTGCACTATGGCACTCCTACTACTGCAAGACCCTCCCTGTCCAACTAAATCAAAGTCCAGGAGATTTAAAGGGCCAGCACCCTTTTTATTCCTCTCCCCCCCCTCCCCACTTCCCCCTCCCCCTCCCATCACTCTTTATTTTCCCCTTTTAAGAGCCAGACATGTAGGACATTCAAAAGCAACCACAGACACAGGGGTATGTATAAAGTCACTGGCACAGGCACGGCTTACAGCAATCAAAAAACAAAAAGCAAAAAGCAGCAAACCCGGGGAAGGGGGAGAATCTTATTTCCAGTCACTACATTATTAGATTGAAATACCCGGTTTTCAACAACAAAATTATAAGGCAGACAAAGAAATGGAACATATGGTCCATTCAAGGGGGGAAACACACCCACAACAGAAGCATCCCTGAGAAAGATCAGACGGCACGCTTGCTAGACAAAGCTAAACAATTCTCTTAAAGATGCTCAAAGGAAGATGATATGAAGAAAATAAAAAGCGATGTATAAGCAAAATGGAAATATCCATCAAGAGAGAGACAATTCGGAGCTGAAAAACTTACTAGAGGGATTCGAAGGTAGATGTGAGCAGGCCGGGGAAAGAATTAGCAAACTTGAAGACAGAACAGTGACCCTTATCTAGTCTGAGACACAGAAAGAAAAGAGATTGAAGAAAGGTGAACAGAGCGTAGGGACCTGTGGAACACCATCAGAGCAGACCAACATGTGTGCTGTGGAGTCCCAGAAGGAGAAGAAAGAGAGAACGGGGCAGAGAAAATATTTGAAGAAATAATAGCTGAACACTTCAACATTTTGATAAAAGCGTGAAAAAATGTAAACCTGCCACAGAGCTGCAAGAATAGACAGCCCAACGGATGGAGGTTTATTTTTCTTACGTGCTGAGAGGTCCAAAGGTCCCAGCTCAGGATGGGGCGCCGGCGTCACCAGGTCATCTAGGATGCAGACTCGCTCATCTTCCTACCCCACCACCGTCAGCATATGCTTTCTGTCCTCATGGTTACAGATCAGCTTCTGCACCTCTGGGCTTTGTGCTCCAAGTTCTAGGAGAGAAAAAAACAGTAGAGCCTTAGCCAGTGTGGCCCAGTGGATAGAGCATCACCCTGTGGACCAAAGGGTCCCAGGTTCCATTCTGGTCAAGGGCATGTACCTTGGTTGCAGGGTCCTCCTTGGCCTGGTTGGGGCTCATGCAGGAGGCAACCAATTCATGTGTTTCTCTCACATCGATATTTCTCTCCGTCTCTCCCTCTCTGTTCCACTCTCCCTAAAAATCAATGGGAAATCATCCTCGGGTGAGGATTAAAAAAAAGAAGAGCCCTAGCTGGTTTGGCTCAGTGGATAGAGCGTCAGCCTGCGGACTGAAGGGTCCCAGGTTCGATTCCAGTCAAGGGCACATGCCTGGGTTGCAGGCTTGATCCCCAGTAGGGGGCATGCAGGAGGTAGCTGATCCATGATTCTCTCTGATCATTGATGTTTCCATCTCTCTATCCCTCTCCCTTCCTCTCTGTAAAAATCAATAAAATATATATATATTTTAAAAAGAAAACAGCCCTAACCGGTTTGGCTCAGTGGATAGAGCATTGGCCTGCAGACTCAAGGGTCCCAGGTTCGATTCCGGTCAAGGGCATGTACCTTGGTTGTAGGCACATCCCCAGTGGGGAGTGTGCAGGAGGCAGCTGATCGATGTTTCTCTCTCATCGATGTTTCTAACTCTCTATCCCTCTCCCTTCCTCTCTGTAAAAAATCAATAAAATATATAAATATATTTTTAAAAATTAAAAAAAGAAAACAGAAGGAGGAGGAGGAGGACAAGGAGGAGGAGGAGGGGGAAGGGGAGGGGGAGAAAGGAAAAAGCAGTAGAGCCAAAAGTCTTCTCGTGAGGCTTCATGTGGGAAGGGACACCCACCCCAGGGGCTCCCACCTACATGCCCCGGACGGGAATTGGGAGACAAGTCTTCCCTAGCACCCCATCCAGAACCAAAGGGGGCCTGTTAGTGAGGGAGGAAGGGAGGTGGCTGCTTCTGTGGTCCAGGCTGAACAGCAGGAAGGGAGAACTGCAGACGTGAGCGATGTTCTAAAACCACGAGCCGGCCTTAGGCTAGTGGGGGGAGGTGGCAAAGGAGCAGTTCGTGGCTCTGAGCTTCCTACCGTGGGATAGTAATGGAAGGATTGGGGCGGGGAGTTTTGTGTGTGTGTGTGCGTGTGTGTGTGAGAGAGAGACAGTTGTATGTCCACTATCCTATGTCCATCGAAACCACAGAATGCTAGACTAGCACTTTAAATACATCTCCCCTTAATTGTCACAGAAAGTACATAGGGCGGGGACTGCTGTTTCTGCTTCAGTGAGGAAAGCTGTGACTCAGAGTGAAGGCATTTGCTGAAGGACAGGGGGGTGGCATTCTCTTGCTCAGGAGTAGACAGCATCTTACTGCGAGGATGTGAAAGTGGCTTCATGCTGCAGGTCCTTTCCTGGTAGGAAGACAATAGGAAATTGCCCGGCCGGTGTGGCTCAGTGTTTGAGCACTGACCTATGAACCAGGAGGTCATGGTTCCATTCCTGGTCAGGGCACAGGCCCAGGTTGTGGGCTCCATCCCCCAGTGTGGGGCCTGCAGGAGGCAGCCGATCCATGCTTCTCTCTCATCATTATGTTTCTTTCTCTCCCTTCCTCTCTGAAGTCAATTTAAAAATATTTTAAATATATATATGAGCATCAAGAGAATGAGGAAGCTTGTATCTGCCACAGCTAGTGACCCACCTGTCCGAGGCTGCACAGCTTCCCTTCAGGGCTCCCTTGACATTGAAATCAGAGAAGTTAGCTGGGAATGTCAGGTAGGGCCTCTCTGAGGGGCATTTGAGTTCAGGGCTGAATGAGGAGGAGGCAGCCATGCTAGGAAAGGAGGTGGCTGGATGGAAAGCAGGCTGGTTGGTAGGAGCACAGTGGACGGCCCGGGGAATGGGAGGCTGGTTGGAAGCAGACTGAGCGGAGTCTTAGGCGTCATAATGAGGCAGGGGGACCATTCCGGCGCTGTCACCATGGGCAGCTGAGAAAGGAAGCCAGCTTGGCCCAGGCTGTTAGCAGTGGTGACGATAAGAGGTTGGGTTTGCAAGGAGAACTTACGGCATTGGCTGAGAAGTGTTGTAAGAGAATAAGAAAAAAGGAATGGTTTCTCAGCTTGTCTTTTTTTCTTGGACTTTTTTCTTATCTTCTTTTGTCATTTGAGTGCAGTTGGTAGACAATCTTATCTAGTGGTAGTGCCATTTAACAGGATAGCGAGGACTCTGGAGAGGCTAGGGGAAGGGAAGGAGAAAATGCAGCTACCTATTGCATTCATGATCTATTCAGCTCTTTGGATTAGAAGGTGAAGGATACCACATTATTTGCATATTAGAAAATCTATTAAGGCCCTGGCCAGTAGCTCAGGTGGTTAGAGCATCGACCTGATATGCCAAGGTTGTGGGTTTGATCCCTGGTCAGGGCATATAAAAAAATCAAGCAGTGCCCTAGCCGGTTTGGCTCATGGGATAGAGCATCAGCCTGCGGACTGAAGGGTCCCAGGTTCGATTCTGGCCAAGGGCACATGCCTGGGTTACGGGCTTGATCCCCAGTAGGGGGCATGCAGGAGGCAGCCTATCAATGATTCTCTCTCATCATTGATGTTTCTATCCCTCTCCCTTCCTCTCTAAAATCAATAAAATAAGTGGAACAACAAATCGATGTTTTTCTCTCTCTCCCTCTTCCACTCTCTCTAAAGTCAATAATAAATAAAAATTAAAAAGAAGAAAAACTATTAAAATACTTAAGTATATTAATAAATCTATGGAGAAAAATCATATTTCCTCAAAGTCTGAAAAGGTATGTGACAGATTTAACACCCATTCTTGATTAAAAACTCAAAATATGAATAGAATTGATACCCTTAACATGTTTAACATGTTTGACATTATTTTAGTATCAAATTTAATGGAAAACGCCAGAAGAATTAACAATTATTTAACATAGTACTGGAGATCCTAACTGAAGCGATTACACAAGAAAAATAAACTAGAGGTCTACCAATTGGAAAAGAGGAAGTAAAACTTATTATTTGCAGAAAATGTAACAGTATGCTTGGAAAAGCCAAGAGACTCAACTGAGAAACTACCAAAAACAATATGAGAATTCAGTAAAGTTGCAGAAAATAAAACATAAAGAAATCAATAGTTAACATACAGGGTGGGACAAAAGCCAGGTTACAGTTGTTTTTATGGAAATAAAATAATTAATATCTATACTAATAAAAGGGTAATATGCTAATTAGACCAGATAGACTGGACATCTTCCGGTCGTCCGGTCATCCTTCCGGACAAAGCTACGTTGGCAGGGGCCGAGGGAGAGGCGGTTAGAGGCAATCAGACCAGCAGGGGAGGGAAGTTAGGGGTGATCAGGCCGGCAGGGGAGGGCAGTTAGGGGTGAGATCAGGCGGCAGGCAGAGTGGTTAGGGGCAATCAGACCTGCAGACAGGTGAGCGGTTAGGAGCCAGCGGTCCCAGATTGTGAGAGGGATGTCCGACTGCGGGATCGGGCCTAAACTGGCAGTCGGACATCCCCCAAGGGGTCCCAGATTAGAGAGGGTGCAGGCCGGGCTGAGGGAACCCCCCCATGCATGAATTTCGTGCACTAGGCCTCTAGTATAATAATAATACAAAAATAAACTGTTTCGAGTACTCACAACTGTAAACCTAATTTTGCCCCATCCTAGACAATATAAGGAAGAAGATATTCCATTTGTAATAGCAACAAATAACAGAAATAACTTGGAATAAACTTGACATGAAGTACACAAGATCTTTAAAAAACAAACAAAAACATGCCCAGCTGGTGTGACTGAGCAGTTGAGCTTTGACCTATGAACCAAGAGGTCATGGTTCAATTCCCGATCAGGGCACATGCCCGGGTTGTGGGTTCTATCCCCAGTGGGGGGGTGTACAGGAGGCAGCCAGTCCATGATTCTCTCTCATCATTGATGTTTCTCTCTCTCCCTCTCCCTTCCCCTCTGAAATCAATAAAATATATTTTTAAAACCCTCCAAAATGTTTATAACTAGACAAATGATTATACATGTTGTTTTTAAAAAATAAACAAGCAAGAAGAGCAAAAATAAACTTTAAATAAAAGAGCACTGAAGGGAGAACTAGATATTAAAACATAGTTCAAAGCCTCAATAATGAAAACTACGCGGTTCTAGCCCATGAACCAGAAGGCCAGTGAACACAGGAGAAATTCCAGAAGGAAGCCCCTTTGCACAATGGGAGTTTTGTATCTGATCCTTGTTGGCTGTGAAGACTTAGTAATCCTCTCAAATACATTCTCCCCTTCTCTTATAATAACGGAATGTGCCCAGCTAGGGTACACTTCCCAGCCTCCCTTGCAGCTAGACATGGCCATGTGACCAAGATTTTACCAAGATGGCGTATGAGTGAAGCGATGTGTGCCACTTCCGCACTGACACAGGAAGACAGTGGCGCACCTCTTCTGAGCACCCTCCCCCCTTGCAACGCAGGCTGATTTGATCAGCGGTTCTCAACCGCATGCGAATCCCTGGGGAGCTTGTTAAAATACAGATCACTGCACCCTTCTCTGCTGCTTCTGAGTCAGCGGGTCTGGGTGGAACCCAGGAATTTGTATTTCTAGCAAGTTCTCCGGCAACGCTGACCCCCCTGGGGTAGGAACCATTTTGAGAACTGCTGCCTTCAACGTAGAGAAATGAACTGGACGGCGCCTCGATCCCGAATGGCAGGGCCACAGAGTCACCCACTGGCCTGGGAACACGAATTCTGAAATGGCAGGTAAGAGAAATTATTTCTTTCTTAGTTGAGTCATTGTATCTCAGAGCCTCTTTGCTACACTTTAACCTTACCCTAACTAACAGTGCAGAAAAGACAGGTATTTCCATAGATGGCAGTTGGGTCAAATTGAAAAAAAAAATACTGCATCCATAAACCATTATCACACACCAAGATAAACTCGAAATGGATAAAAATCAATAAATTTAAAAATATATGTATATAAAGAAAGCTCAGTATGGACTGACTTTTAAAAAAGGAATACTGTTAATTCTGTAGATCCCTTCAAAACCCACAAAATAGGCTGGTGTAGCTCAGTGGTTGAGTGTCAACCTATGAACCAGGAGGTCAGGGTTCGATTCCCGGTCAGGGCATATGCCCGGGTTGCAGGCTCGATCCCCAGTGTGGGGCGTACAGGAGGCAGCCGATCCGTGATTCTCTCTCATCATTGATGTTTCTATCTCTCTCCCCCCTCCCTTCCTTCCTCTCTGAAATCAATCAAAATATATTTTTTTAAAAACACAAAACCAATGGGAATGCAAATTACCCCTGGCAGCCCCGTGCCATCTTGTGAAGGAGAAGGCTCTACAGGAAGTCCCCACAGTGCAATCCAAGGACACAGCTCCTGGATGAAAACTGACATTAAAATTGTGTTATTAAAATTCTGGGACAGTGGTAATTGAGTTCAGTGCATGCTGAGAATTAATATTCAAGTCAGGCTGCCAAGTACTCTCAGAATGATGTTTCAGGAAGAAGAAACTGGAAGAGTGTAAGGTGCCCCTAAGTTTGGGTGAGCCGAGCAGTGCATTTCCTGCTCAGGCGGCTACTGATGTATCTGACTCATTGGGGAACCTCTGCCTCTGTCGCTCACGGGAGCCCGTCCAGCTGTTCACTGGCTCAGACCCGGAACGCCCGCAGACTCATGCTACTTGTGCGGTTTCATAGTTGTCTTCAGCAGGAGGGTTGGCCTGAAATACCTCGGCTGCCATAGCCAGCAGCTGAACTCCTTTTGTTTTGTTTGTTAATCCTCACCCGAGGATATTTCTCCATTGACTTTTAGAGAGAGTGGAAGGGAGAGGGAGAGACAGAAACATCGATGTGAGAGAAACACATCCATGGGTTGCCTCCTGCACGCGACCTGACCAGGGCCCGGACCGGGGAGGAGCCTGCAACCAAGGTATGTGCCCTTGACCAGAATTGAACCCGGGACCCTTTGGTCTGAGGCAGGCGCTCTATCCACTGAGCAACACCAGCTAGGGCTGGACTCCTGAGTGAAC
Organism: Myotis lucifugus; assembly: GCF_000147115.1. Lineage (NCBI taxonomy): Eukaryota > Metazoa > Chordata > Mammalia > Chiroptera > Vespertilionidae > Myotis > Myotis lucifugus. Next base: position 2,094,326 of record NW_005871124.1, on the reverse strand, counting down.
TTCCTTCACAAAATGCGGCCTTTCCCGGAGGAGGAGCATGATCCCAGGACGGATAAACAGGAGTGCTCCCTGTGGGAAGTGCCAGGTATCCCTGCTGCTGGATAGTCGGAGTTTACAACTTAAAAATACGCTTTAGACTCAACATAGTGGGGATGTCAGTTCTCCCCCAAACTGACCTACAGGTTCAGCACAATTACCATCAAAATCCCGCGAGATTTTTTGTGGCTTACTCTAAAATTTATATGAAAAGGGAAGGAAACTACAACAGCTAAAACCATTTTTGAAAAATAATAAATTGGGAGGAACCACTCTATCCAATTTTAAAACTTACTATATGGCTGGAAATAACTGAAGCAGGCAGTGTGCTATTGGCACATCTATATCATAAAAGGCGTCGAGGGGCGGTGGACATAGCCCTGATGGCAGGCTAGGCCTAGGGGACCCTACACGCACATGATTTAATTGTGCGTTAGGCCTCTAGTAGATCAATAAAACAGAAAAGAACCCAAAAATACCCATACAAGGATAGTCAACTGATTTTTTTTAAAATTTACTGATTGATTTTAGAGAGAAGGAAAGGCAAAAAGAGAGAGAGAGAAACATTGATTTTGTTTTTCCACTTATTTATGCATTCACTGGTTGATTCTTGTATGTGCCCTGACCAGGGATTGGTTTGTCTTGTGTGTGCCTGGGATGGCACTGGTAACCTTGGCGTGTCAGGACAATACTCTCACCAACTGAACTACCCGGCCAGGTTGTGAACTCATTTTTGACACAGTTGCAAAAACAAGTCAAGGAGAAAGAATAGTCTTTTCAACAAAAGACTAGAACTATTGGCCACAGATTAAAAAGTCAACTTCCACCTAAACCTCACACCTTAAAATGGACTCAAATGGACTGTAGATTAAAATGCAAAATTATTAGAAAAAAATAGGAAAAACATCTTTAGGATGTAGGGCAGGGTGAAGGGTCCTTAAGCATGACACCACAAGCACATCCCATAAAAGGAAATGTTGATAAATTGGGCTGCATCAAAATTAGAAATGTTTCTCAAAAAAATTGTTTGCTCTGCAAAAGACTGTTAAGATGAAAAGACACGCTATAGACTGGGACAAAATATTTGCAAACCATATATCTGACAAGACTTGTACCTAGAATATATAAAGAACTCAGCAGTAAAAAGCAATCAATTAATTTTAAAATGGGCAATACAGGAACATATATTCTGCCAAATATATAAGGATAGCAAATAAGCACAAGAAAAAATGATTAACATCACTAGTCATTAGTGAAATGCAAATTAAGACCACAATGAGCTATCACTTCCCATCAATTAGGCCAAAATAAATTCCAACAACACAGCCTGGCTGGTGTGGCTCAGTGGTTGAGCACCAACCTATGAACCAGGAAGTCACAATTCAATTCCCGGTCAGGGCACATGCCCAGGTTGCGGACTCAATTTCCAGTGTGGGGCATGCAAGGAGGCAGCCAATGAATAACTCTCTCATCACTGATGTTTCTCTTTCTCCCTTTCCCTTCCTCTCTGAAATCAATAAAAATATTTTTTTAAAAAATTCTAGTCCCTCTGGAAAAGGATTTGGCAGATTCTGTCTTCAGACACATCAGACTAATGGTACCTCTCACAGGAGACGATCTGCTGAACTACGCGGCCATGACAGTACTGGCAGGTTCTCACACTAAACATGCACTTCCCATAGGACCCAGCAGTTGCACTCCTGGCATTTATGCCAGAAAGATGGACACTTATGTCTACACAAAACCTGCACACAAATGTTCAGAGCAGCTTTAATGTGTAATAGTCAAAAACTGGAAACAGCCTTGGCCGGTGTGGCTCAGTGGATAGAGCATCGGCCTGTGGACTCGAGTCACGGGTTCGATTCTGGTCAAGGGCACGTACCTTGGTTGCGGGCTCCTCCCCGGTCCGGTCCCTGGTTGGGGCATGTGCGGGAGGCAACCCATAGATGTGTCTCTCTCACATCGTTATTTCTCTCTTTCTCTCTTTTTTCCACTCTCCCTAAAAATCAATGGGAAAATGTCCTCGGGTGAGGATTAAAAACAACAACTGGAAACAAGCCAAACGTCCTTCGGTGGCTGAATGGACAAACTATGGCCCATGCATACTACTCAGCAATAAGACGGAACTGCAACCACTTGAATGGCTCTCAAGGTCATTGTGCTGAATGACAAACAGCCAGTCTCAAACGGTCGCATACTGCACAACTCCATTTTGTTAGCAATTCTGAAATGCCATTTTAGAGATGGAAACCCAGTGAGTGGTTGCCAGGGGTGAGTGACAGGGTGAGGAGGCAGGAAGGGGCGGGTGTGACCACAGAGGCAGCCCTAGGGAGATCTTGCTGCTGCTGCTGCTGGAACAGTTTGGTGGAGGTGGTTACACAGATCAACATGTGATAAAACTACGCAGAACTACACATACACACACACACCACACACACCACACCACACACACACACACACACACACACACACACACACACACACGGAAAACTAGAGAAACCTGAATAAGATCCGTGGTTGTACCAAAGTCCACTTCCTGCTTTGATGTTGCATTAGTTGTGCCAATGTTCCCATTGGGGGAAACTGGGCGAAGGGTACAGGACCCCTCTGTACTATTTCCACAACTAAAAAAGAGAAAAACATTTTCTATTAGAAAATATATTCTAATCATATAAAATCTGTTCAGTACAAGTTTGAAGCAGAAAGTCTTTTTAAAATTTCAACCAGAAACAGGAACTGTCACTATTTTAGCAGAGTTCCTCCTACTTTTTTTTTTTTCTTCTTCTGGGTTTGCTTGGCCATCTTTTGTTTTTAAATGTTTTTATTGGTTTCAGAGAGGAAGGGAGAGGGAGAAGGAGAGAAACATCAATGAGAATCATGGATCAGCTGCCTCCTGCACACCCCACACTGGGGATCGAGCCGGCAACCCGGGCATGTGCCCTTGACTGGAATCAAACCCTGACCTCCTGGTTCATAGGTCAATGCTCAACCACTTATCAACCGACTGGGCAAATTCCTCCTATTCTTCTATGTATTTTCAAAGTAGTTGAGACCATTCTGTGTACTCCAATTGTAACATACTCTTTCCTCCACCTATTAGAGCAATTATTTTCTCCACAATGCTAGTTATTGTAAACATAAATTCTGAGTACAACATATAAAATCACTCAGAACGTTAATTTAGCTCCAGTCCTAATTAGAAGGAACAGGGTAAACAAAAGCTAAGGCAGAGTACAGGATACGTGTTCAATAAGAACAGAAGAGAAAGCTAACTTTTCAAAGTCCTGTAACTGCAGTGAATGAAATCTCTGCATTGGGGTGTGGAGGAGGGACAGACCACTGTCCACAGATATGTCACTGAGCTACAAAGGGGAGGCCCATGACCAACCAGGTCACTTAAGAGCAAAAAAAAAAAAAAATGTATTAAGCACAAAGTCATTGGGCAATTTCAAACATGCTCCAAGACATTTTTGAAAAAAATTATCTGGTGAGAGGTGAGGAAGTAAAACCCAGTAAATAGTATTTAGATACGTTATTTACTATTTAAACTATAGAATAGTTTAGGCAGTTCCCCCAGAACAGATAAAAGGGACCTTGAACCGTCCTTAGAATTGTTTCAATTTGAATCACCTTCAACCACTGCCAATCTTCTCAATGTGGCCATTTTCTTTCCACTTATTTTGACCAAACAACTACCTCCCTTTCCTATCTCCAATACCAATGGCACCTTACGCTTCTAATTCTTCCATAAAAGGCAACTATCCAGAAGCAAGTGTTTTAAAAAATGTTCTTAATCACACTGCAAAACCTAGAACTCAACGCGGAATGAAGGCCAATGTGCATTCATTAGGTTGAACCATATTGTCAACTTTTGCCGCCCAAAGACATGGCCTTGTCTCACATAGTTCAACTTATAATTATCTGTTCAGTTATGGTTCCACCATCATTGGTTAATTGGTAGCAAGCTGCCTACCTCAATGTGTGATAATAGACGTCAGCAAAAACCACAGGTGGAATGGAGGTGCCCGTGCCATGCCTATCACCCTCACCCCGAATACATTTTTTAAATGTTTCTGATTTGAGGGACAGGGAGAAACATTGGTTGCCTCTGGGAAGTGCCCCAATGGGGATCAAACCTGCAACCTGGGCAGGTGCCCTGATGGGGAATCGAACCAGTGACCTCTTGGTGTAAGGGTCAGAGCCCAAATATATTCTTGGACCCCCCAGTCCTTAACCATGTTTGATTACTGTTTGATTTTGAATTCATTCTTCTACTTCAACCACCCTTCAAATAACAGGTTCAAACCATATTGAAGCTGATTAAAATATAAACCGATCTAGAATACATGCTGAACACCTTTTAGATTTCCACCTATTACAGAAACCTTTTCCACTGTATTACAAATACTTCACCAAAGGGCTTGTTCCTGTCTGCAAGAGGAATCTCAAAACTAGCGGGACAGCAACCAAAAAAAATAGAACACCTTACAGTTCAGGCAAGAGCACAACTTTATTGTCACTGCTAATAATAAACCACAATTGACAACAACGAAAGAGACTGTGCAGTTCAGCTTTTTATTTTAATAAAATCAGAATATGCACAGCACATGCAGTGCTAGCATCTAAACTAATACAATAAGCAATTACTAAAGCTACAGTGACTTGAGGTTCAATCCTTACATTCAGCAAGTTTAAATCCATTCTTACATTTTTGAAACCTTATAACTGAAAATATTGCTTACTGGTAGAACTTGCTATTGCTGAATGCACAAGTCACTGATTATGCCAATACAACAAAGATAACCACATGTTTGAGGATTGCAATGTGCCAGACATTCACTGGGAAAAAAAATACACACAACTAAACAAAACTCACGCAACAAACATCTGAGAATCTGGACACTTCGTATCAGTGTTCTGAAGTGTTTCATTAATATCTTAAGACAAGTGTATCAAAACCTTGGCATGTTTTAATTTCAAGTCGCCAATTTTGTTTTCACTAACATCAGAAAGTTATGGCTACACTGCCAATGCCGGGTCTGCTTAATTTGACTTAAGAGTTTAATATGACTTAACATTAAAAGCTCACACTACCCCGAAATATATAATTTCACGCATACGGTGACATTCAACATTCAAGTGCCAGTGTTTTTGTACTGTCTTTTGGTCAAGTTTCTTTAAACTTTCAAAGAATCACTTTTAGGCTTACAAAAATAAATATTTGTCAAAATGTTCAATAAATATTACATAAAACTAGCAGCAAAAAGTATTAGAAATCTGTCGTGTGCAAATAGTTCTTCTTCCCAACCATCACTCCCATGGTCCCAAATAAATTTTAGAATCTAGTCCCATCCCCTTCCTAGACAAGCTGCGTTCAACCATCTCCAAGAGACAAAATAAGATTGGAAGTTTAAGGACACGCACACAAGACATATATATAAAATTCTCTGAATGTGCAATAAAAGAAGTATTTTGTAAAAAGTTATGGGCAAAATGTACAAGGGCCTAAACCTAGACTAATTGAAATAGCACCATAACAAATGACCTCAATACTGTCAAGTGCACCTACTTAATAAAAGTTTTAGAACAAGGCACAATACACTTGAAAATCTATTGCACTTTAGGAAATTTTTGCCGTCTCCCTATGCCACTGTAGAAAGATTGAGCGTTTTGATCACCGCATTCTGGCCACAAAATTAGCGCAGAATTCAAAGTGGCGGAGGCATTTTAGTGGTGGACAATGCTCATCTTTGGCCAGATTTAGCATAAACAGACTATAAATACAATGGAAACCTATGCAACTAAAACTGACTAAAACTGCACTGGAGAGCAGAATTGACACCTTGTGCAGTTATGTACATATTTCCAACCTGTGTGATCTCAGATTTCAGTTCCTCTTCTGGAGCCATTTTTACAAAGTCTATAGTAAGCCAGTTTAACATCTCAACGCAGCTTGAACAGAGTAATGTGAATCGGCATTTAAAAGAAAGCCTGCTGCATTAATTCTTCCTGTTCATACCCTCTTGACCAAAAAACATCAACACTAGCATGCGTTATTAGACCAAAAATCATCCAGGGCCCTAATGCGGGCTGGTCATTGCTGTGGTCAGCCATTCTACCATTTCAATTTCATTTATGGCAGGCATTTAAAATGTCAAGTAGATGAATTCTCCTAAAAACCTATTTATTTCATGTTATCAGACCTTTAAACTTTCCCTGTAATAGTATGCCCACATTTGGCCAGCTCATCCTTAATGATCTGCCTAAACATTGAACGAGGAATTGCTGTGTTTACTTGCATTAACTTTGAAACAGTGCTTCGAATGTATGCATGTGTTCATACATCACCTCCTCATGACTGGAATGGCTTGTTTAAAGACTATCAGGTTCTAAATACCTATCCAGGATAGAGTGAGCAAATCAGAACTTTAACTTAATACAGTTTGCCACATTAGAAACTAATTCCGTTAATATGCTTCAAGACGTTTGTTGTTTGTTTCCCCCAATCTGCAAGTATCAAAGAGCCCTAATGCAGGTTACCGCATAAGTTTTTTTCCTTATAATATTTATGGATGAATCGATGATTCCTGTTAAGTTGTATCACACCTGTGTGCCAAGGTTTGATTTTAGCCCAAGTTCAGTAAATTTATTTTGTCAAAACAATTGATATCTTGAGCATTACTGAGCCAACAGGACATCAAAATAAAAAGTTGTCTAAAGTTAAAGGCACAGTACATTAACAAACAAATGATCCTCAGTCACAAATTATAAATGCAGTTTGGGATGGGGGTTGGTGGGAGGGGAGTTAATCCAAACTACAGCAATGAAGTCTTCAAACCACCTTCCGAACAGGGCTGCTGATTGTTCATCTCTTCGTGTGACCTTGAGCTCCCTTTAAAAAAAAAATTTCAGTGGAGAATCACAGCTGGTAATGTACTGCAAGTTCTTGAAGCTACACAAGGTATAGTCTGGCTAAGTTACATGTGGTTTCCATATTAGCTTGTTTGGCAGGGTGACCTACTGCAAAGTAGGTTCAGTTACCCCACCAGTCAACCCCTTGGGAGTTGTAATTTCCTCCGTAGCCATCGCTGTTGTAAAAGCCTCCATAGCCACCTAATGAGAGATTTGAAAAGGAGAGATTAGTCAAGTCATCCGCTATTAAATATAATCTTTCCCACCCAGCCAGTGTGGCTCAGTGGTCGAGCGTCAACCTATAAAACAGGAGGTCAGGGCACATGCCCGGGTTACAGGCTCATTCCCCAGTGTGGGGCGTGCAGGAGGCAGCCGATCAATGACTCTCTCACTCTCTCATCGTTGATGTTTCTGTCTCTCCCTTTCCCTGAAATCAATAAAAATATATATTTAGAAAAAAGTAATATTACCTCCACCAAACCCTCTGCTGCCGCCATGGCCGCCTCCCCCACTGCGGCTGCTGCTCGCACGGCTGCTGCTGAAGCTGGAACTGCTGGCACCGCTACTCTGCCGATAGTCTCTGGCACCAAATCCTCCGCTGAATCGACTACTACGAGGACAAAAACGTGTACTGGTTCACATGACAAGTCCCACTAAATATTCCAAAATTCTTGCTAAAGCTTCCCAGTGCCCACACTGGTGCTTCTGGTTCAGTATCTAACGTGGCCACAGTAGTCTTGATAACCACTCATTTTTTTCCATCTTTAGAAATCTACCCAGGAACACCATACCCAACAGATCAAGCTACCCTGCGTCAATCTCTTTAACTTCACATTGTGTCTGTGTCTTTATGCTTTGGTTCATAGTAACTTCTCATGTTAGGGAATTGATTTGCATTGGACACAAACTCGAAAGAAAATTAAGCTTGTTAAACTCATATCTGAAAAGTTAGCCTTAGACAGCACCCATCTCCCTCATGATGTGCCATCTGTGCCTCACCTCTTAGACCGTCCGCGACTGCTACCCTTGTAGTGGTGTTCGTAAGCCATGCTTTCCAACCAAGACGGCACTTCTTGCTTAGCTTCAACCAGCAGATCCAACAAATCCTTTGTGATGTTTATGTTCCTCTCATTAAAGAATGAGGTGGCAAGGCCTAAAACAGTTCCAAAAAGTACATACATTAAGGTCTTCCATAAAGCAGCACAGTATTCTCACTTTCCTTAGAATAGTAAGTATAATACTAAAAAAAAAAAAAAAGATTACAATTTGCTATTTAACCAACGCAAAGGTCTTTGAACAAAACCTGACTTTTCTATCACTTCTACTGCTGAAATGTATTTTACCTGCATTCTTTGGAAGTCGAAGTTCTTAAAATTAAGATCCTGAAAAGTTCTTTGCTACACGAATCACAGTAAAAAAAAAAAAATAACCAGAACATTAAGCGGCCACTTACCAAGGTTTCCTACACGTCCTGTACGGCCAATGCGATGGACATATTCTTCAATATCACTTGGCAAGTCAAAATTGATGACATGTTTCACATTTGAAATGTCCAGGCCTCTTGCTGCTACCTGGAAAAGATCTCTATTATTATATATGGCCCACTTAAAAGACAACCAATAGCTGAACATGAAAACAATAGTATATGATACACACTGCTGTAGCCACTAGAATCGGGCTTTTTCCTGAGCGGAACTGGTGCAGAGCCTCCTCTCTATCTCTCTGAGATCGGTCTCCATGGATACTGGTGCATGCATATCCTTCATGGTACAAGAAATCCTCCAGAGAATCTGCACCCTTTTTGGTCTCCACAAACACTAAGGTGAGTGAATCCTTGCCTAAATTTGAAAAATTACAAGTTTTTTGTCACTAATAGTGGCTGTGTTCTTTTTGCACTTAGTAAACACACATAAAGGCAAGATTTAAGACCATTTTAACAGAATGCTTGGAATGAGGAAAAGCAGTACCGGTGATCCAAATGGATTCTCATTATCGAAGGCACCAGAGAAAAGCTACAATTCTCATCTTACCTGTTGCATTTAGAAGGTCAAGCAGAAATGACCGCTTGTCTGCGTCTTCCACCCACACTACTTTCTGTGTGATGTTCTCAGAGGTAGAGCCAACTCTTCCTACAGCCAAGAAGATATATTCATCCAAGAAATCACGAGCAAGCATCTGAAAGAAAAAACTTTCATTACCTACTGAGACAAACAAATTCCTGATTCAATAAAGTTTGTAGCATCAAACAATACCTGTATTTCCTTGGGGAAAGTAGCACTAAACATCATAGTGTGGCGCACGCCCTTTGGTGGCATCGTATCTTGTTCAACTATTCTACGAATCTGAGGTTCAAACCCCATATCCAACATCCGATCAGCTTCATCCAACACCAAGTATCTGTGATGGAAAAAATTCAGTTTAGAATTTCAGAAGAGTTTTAGTATAGCTGTATCAATAATTAGAATTATTTATTCAAGGAGCTAAAATTCCTCACATCACACAATTTGATACTATACACGACAGCACAGGATTTTGCCACTGAATAAATCATCCAAGATCAGTTAAATTAGTTCTTATTGCCCTAACCGGTTTGGCTCAGTGGATAGAGAGTCGGCCTGCGGACTGAAAGGTCCCAGGTTCGATTCCGGTCAAGGGCATGTAACTTGGTGGCGGGCACATCCCCAGTAGGGAGTGTGCAGGAGGCAGCTGGTCGATGTTTCTCTCTCATCTATGTTTCTAACTCTCTATCCCTCCTCCCTTCCTCTCTGTAAAAAAAAATCAATATTTTTTTTTAAAAAATTAGTTCTTACTATTTGATTACTTGTCCCAGTGTGGTCATTCTCAGCCTCTACTAAAATGTCGCTGACATTTCAACATTAAAATTACAATAAACTAATTTTAGCCAAAGTTAGAAGACAAACCACTTCTCCAATTTTTAAAATTTAGATAACAGTATTAAGTTCCAAAAAACTAATGGCCAGAAATTTTAAAAATTAACATTGCATTCCATGGATTTAAAAGGTAACGTACTTGCAGAAGTCTAATCCAATCTTGCCTCTTTCCATCATATCCACTAGACGTCCCGGAGTAGCTACTAACAAGTGGCATCCACGTTCTAAGTCTCGAATCTGCTGACCAATGTCGGCACCACCGTAAACAACACAAGGACGAACTCTAGATCTGTATGAAAACTATAAAAGCAAAGAAATTTTATCAACCTCAAGGCCAAGATTTTTACAAGGTCATAAAACATTTCGGAGTCAACGAGAAAGCCAGTAATTGCTAAAATGCATACTTACTTTCCTGGCTTCCTCATAGATCTGTACTGCCAATTCTCTAGTTGGTGCTAATACCAAGGAGATTGGGTATTGTTTGCGGCGCCCGTACCTTCCATTTTCCTAAGAAATTAATTTATAAATTAATACTCAACATACTTTTTATAAGACTCATTCCAAAATCCCCTTCTGTAATTTATGGACTACAATTGAAAACTGTCTTACATTAAGTAGAATGAAGTGAGTTTTAGTGTCACTTACAGCTACCTAAATACCATAATTTCCCATTTTGTAAGGTAATAGTTACCTTCATGGCCCTCAAGGCCTCGCCTGGGCCATCAGTATAAATCTGACTCAAGATGGGCAGAAGAAATGCTGCCGTTTTCCCAGACCCTGTTGAAGAGAACACATGTTCATTCAACCACAGAAAAAGCTGATTATTTTGAATAAACATTGGTAGATGGCTTTTATGTAAGAGCTAAGTTAAAGATACCAAGTGATTTCTTTGATCCACTTGTAACAAGAGTCCACACACTAAGGCCTAGACAAGCTTTGCAGATACAGCCACCACACTCAATAATTTACATATGGCTGCGCTCACATTACAACAGCAGAGCTGAGTGGATGCAATAGAGAACATGTATCCCATAAAGAAAGTTTATTTTGTTCCTTAATAGATAAGAATACCAAACACTAATCAGTAACTATGTATTCACTTCTTTGCATTGTTGTTTATAAAGAAACAGAAATTTGCCTCAAAAGTGGTATCCATTTCAATTTCTAACACTTCCTTGTTGGTATGTACTGCTAGTGTATGAAGGATGGCATTCTCACACCCTCTTTCCAAATGGTCTAACTCACACATATAGTAAAGCTTGTACTGAATTCAGAGGCTAGAAACACCCCCATTTCTGAAGGTGAGAGGTGCTACTTTACCCTGGAGGCACCTCTCCCCTGGCCACATTCCTGTGGATCACAGGCTATTCTCTATTCTTTTACTTTAATACGTGAGCTTACCTGTCTGGGCACACGCCATCAGGTCTCTCTTCTCTTTGATAATAGGAATAGCATGCTTTTGCACTGGAGTCGGGCGAGTGTAACGAGTAAGCTCAATGTTTCCCATAATAATCTCTCCCATCTCAACATCACTGAACTGTCAAGAAATTCAACACGGTTAAATTGCTAGAAATAGCCATTTTTGTTTCATACTAATATAATAATGAAAACACCTAATAGCTGATTTGTACTTGAGTTTACAGCTGCTTTAAGTAAAAATTATGTTACATTGGGGGGGAGGGTATCTACATTGGAAAGTTTGGGTGCTTCCTGTGTTTGACCCATTTCCTATTTCATATTAATGGTAACACCTACTGAGCTCAATCCCTTTCCACCAATGAGGCTGGTTTCTTAAGTAACCTTAAAGAACTGCTAAAATAAGACAAGCATGGTCTATATGCCTACATCATTTTGGCATGCTGTGAAAAAATTTACATTGCCCTGTCTTAAAAGACTAAGCATAAATACTTACACTTTCAATATGTGGAGGACAGTTGTTGCCTGTTGCCTCAACTGGAATATCATCATATTTCTCAAAGTTAATCCCAGTGTTTCCTCCAGAAAAGAGTTCCCTGAAATCAAAATTGGTAAGTTTGTTATACTAGCTATTCAGGCTACATTGCATCACAATTAACATACATTTCAGAAACTTACTGTTCCAAGCGTTCACTTGGTGGGAGTGGTTTGGACCAATCATCCTCATCTGATTTGTCACACCAGCGACTATTTCCACCACGTTCAAATTTGCCAAAGCCACTTCTGTCACCACGGCCACCAATGCCATCATAGTCACCCCGTCCACGATCATCAAACCTGAACAGCACAAGCAATTAATCAGAATCTTATCATTTAACCAGTTATCATATTCCTACCACTACTCTAGAACAGTACCTGGAGAGAAGTTGGAATTATTCATTATGGCTAACTTCAAGGATGTCAACAGTCCAATTCTGGCTTACTCTTATTTGACAAGTAAGGCCCTCTAATTACCAGATTGATATGTGTAATTTATATAACCTTACTTTCTAAAATCAGTATCCTTTATTTCTATAAATTATATAGCCTACACAGGCCTCATACATGCTGAAATTAAGAATCAAATCTTGTATATTTGTAATCAGCACATAACTTACACCTTTATATCCACATATACTTAGTGTAGGGAAGAAGAAAATAGCACACCAAGTAAAAAAAAAAAAAAAAGAAAGAAAGAAAATACCACACCAAGTATCAATTGTCCCAGGTATGAGAGAATATCATTTAAAGGACAATTCACCTGTGTGACAGATTTTGGATAAAAAGTAGAAAATAATCCTTACCTGAATTAGGATGTTTTTAGAGTTTTAGGCCTGTTTGCGAAAAATCAGGACACACAGGACTAACCACAGCTATTAGGCACATGAGGTCAGTTCACCACACTTGTGTAATCAAAAATATAAGGTGTTTAAAAATTGCCATATAGAATATCCACAAAAATCTCAACCAAATTAGGCCATTCACTAAATAAACTTACTCTTTTAAATAGACTATACAGAAGTAGAGAAATATAAAAATAGCTGAGTTCATTATGTCAAAGGGGGCATTCTTATCTAATTTCTATGTAAAAAGTTCAATTTAGTAAAGACCTCTCACAACTAAGAAAATATGATTGTAACAGACATAATACTTAACATCCAAATATGTGGGGTCTATTAAGGAGAAAAAGATGCTCGATGGCTGGAATACAAGGATGAGGACTTACCAAATTCAAGATCAATTCCTAAATGGCTATATTGCACACACATGTAAAGCAATACACCACTTACCTTCCTCTTGACCCACTTCCACGGTCACTGAAGAAACTAGACTTTCCTCTCGAATCACCACGAGCTCCAAAATTGCTGTATGCATCCTTATCTTTGCTGGAGCTCCAACCTGAACTGTCTTTATCGTAGAATCCTTCAATTCAAATAAAACACAAATCCATTTTAATGTATTTTTAGAAATTGCTAATACCTTAACATGATTCTTATGTTTCTGAATTGGAAGCCCTCCATTCACTTTATCTTTTTCTCTGTAGACTGGAGGACAATGGGAATGACTCTTATTATAACACTAGAAGAAAACCAAGATTTAGAGCTGGTTTACATTGGTACGCAAAATGTTTTATCTTAATTCTCTCCATTAGGAAATATTGTACACTAAACCACACACTCTGCTTATCTAAACTTGATTTTCAGCATGCTTCTCCTCTCAGGGGGGCGCCCCTGCCTTTCTCAATCCCCTCCCTTCTCCCAGGTGCCTTAGCCTTTCTCTCTCCTAAGCTCCAGTGACCCTTCTTTGCTTCTGTAACTGGTTTCCTGAGCCCATGCAGCCCAGCTGGCTCACTTACACTACTTCTGTAACTTTCTAAATAAGCTTTCTCTTCTAATTTGAAGAAAAAAAAATAATTTCCATTCATGTTATAAGTGAGTTTACTAGGAACCAGTGACCACTGGTTTCAATGTTTCTTAGGGGTAATATTCATTTACAGCATTTTTAAGTGTCACATTAATACTTTTTCCGTTTCAACAGTAAAAAGCTTAAGAACAGTGCTCTGTTCACGTGAAATACATCCTGTCAGACAAGAACCAAGAATACCTAGAAAGGAAAACCCTCCTCCTCAGTGTGGACAGGCCCTGGGATATAGCTATAAACCTTCAGTAAGAGGGGATGACAAAGGTATAAACAGGTAGAGGATTTAAAGACAAGTAGAAAGTTTAACTGGTTTCAGTGACATTATTAGCCAAACACAGTTTACAAGTTAATTAAGTTACTTTCATTTGGCCTCTGCCTCTACCGTTAGCCAACCTGGTGACCAACAGTTTTCGCTATCAGTAAAGAATTGAGTTAGGGTTCTAAGATCTCTTTCAGCTCTAAAACCTCCTATACCGCCTCCCTCTCCCTTTGTTTTCTGTCACTGCAACAAAGGGGGAAAGAAAGCACTAAATGCACATGGGGGCAATCCCAGCGGGTACATTCCAAGGAATAATGACAACACCCAGGATGATAAAGACAAACTCTGTAGTATGTGGACTCTTTTCTTTCTCCACCCGTTCACATATCCAGCATATTCCCTCCTGACCTTTAAATCATTCTCCTGACCTTTTTCTTCCAAATCTCAGGTCAACCATTTAACGAAATATACAGCACCCAAATAGTTGTGCCATAATTTGAGACATCTACTAGTTTTCTATCACTACATTACACACTACATGGGAAAAGACTAAATGTTGTGATACCTTTTGGACAAAATCTTTCAAATGAAGCAGTTCAGACAAGTGAATGAAATCAGAATCACTCCCAACTTATTAGGAGCATGCCCAATGCTATGTGCCCTATTAACTATTCCACAATAACCCCACCTTTGCTTTGGCATCTCTGCAAGACAGAAATAACTGAGTTGTTATAACCCTGCAGTTTGGTTTACACAGTAGGCTGTCCACTCACCTTTGCACCAGACTAGTGAAATTGTACAGTGTTTACTGTGTGACATTAGATGAGATTTTTCCAAAGCGATGATGCCTTAATATTTGAACCGGCTGACAGAAGAGCAGCAATTACAGACTTCCCAAAGTGCCTCATTTTCCCTAGGCTCAAACTTCTATACGCAGCAAGAATTACTGGTAGGTACCCAAATTGCTCAAAGGACTTACCTTTAGTAGCTTCTCTGTTCCTTAAGTGAGGAGGAATATAGCGGCCTTCTGAAAAAAAAACACACACACACACACAAATAATTTAAATCTCTAGCCTTCTATAGTCTAACTTGGGAAGGGGGGGGGAACCTCTTTTATTTTAAATGGGTTATTGCTTTATAAGGATAACTTTAAAAGAGGGGAGAGGACAAGTTTGGCAAACAAAAATTTGACTTGGTAGCTAACAGTTAAACTGCACGAATTAATTTAACTCGCCACTAGCTCTGCTATGATTTGAGAATTGTTATAAATTAAAACAGTTGCAACTGAAGTATTACTATAACCTATAAGACTACTAAGTAATACTTAGCCACTAAGAGACCTTTTTGTACCCATCCTGATAATTTCCAAAACAGAATAAATATATATGTAGAAAAACTGAAATGGGGAAATGATTTTAAGGAATTGGGAGTTTTAATTTGGGACTTGCTGAGTTTATGGAAAGTTAACTGTTGCTCTGTATGCAGGCAACAATATGGCCTAGAAAATGGATAAGAAGGCAAAAGCAAAGAAAAGTCAACTCACTTTATCACTAATAAATCTGCAACTCAACATCCCTTTTTCCCTTCTGGGTCGAATTAAATATTAAAGATCTCTATTAGGAGGACCAATTCCTAACATTTTTAGCATGAGTGGCAAGTACAGTGAAATTTAAAACAAATACTAAATGGCCCTGGCTGGGTAGCTCAGTTGGTTAGAGCAACGTCCTGATACACCAAGGTTGTGGGTTCAATCCCTAATCAGGGCGCATACAAGACGCAAATTGAATGCCTAAGTGGGACAACAAATCGATGTTTCTGTTTCTCTCCCTCAAATAAATAAAGTACTAAGTAACTATGTGCCTGGTGTAACAGTTCTTGAAGAAATACTAATTTCAGACTCTACAGCCCATACCTGTCTCTTTTATTTAATAGAATGGGAGAGACCTAAGCCAGAGCAAGTCTACTGCCAAATGATAAAACATTAAGATCCCCTAACTTAATATTAATGAAACAAGTTTCAAAAAAAACCGAAAAACTTTTATTTTATTGTTGACAGTATTACAGATATCTCCCGATTTTCTCCCTTTTTGACCCTTCCAAACAACCCCTGCCCCACCCCAGGCTTCCCCCAGGGGTTATGCATATATGCACATATGTTCTTTGGTTAATCTCTTCCTGTCCCCTCCCCCCACCCAACTCCCCCACTGGTATCTGTTGAGTTCATGCATCCATACCTCTGGACCTATTTTGTTTGTCAATTTATTTTGTTTAGATCCCACTTATATATCTACTTTTCAAAAGAATGCTACAGTGACGCAGCGTTTAAAATCCTAAGCACAAGATTTAATATAGCTTTGTTCTATTACTTTCATGTTCTTCATGGAAAAGGGGTAGCTAGCTGTAACAACTGAATGTTTCCTTTATTGAGTTTAATTCTGGTAAGACTTGCTCTAACACAACCCCACCACCTCTAAGCTGGGCTCAGGACTCATACCAAACTCTTCTAGAGGTAATTTGTGTGTTGTATTTCTTTAAATGATTGTTTTTAACTCAAGAAAACCAGTACCTTTTTTTTTTTACTACCAAAAGGTTACAATCTAAAGATTGATCACTAATTCATAATTCTACATAACACTGCCTACATAATTCTTTACACAGTAAAAATCAGAAGGGAAATTGTTAAATTTTAAATAAACCCCAAAAATGAACAGAATTGAAACTCTAATATTCAGTAAATCCATAAAACATTTTACTTACTGCTGGCTGTACTTCCTCCACTCTGATTATCTGAAGAGTTCAGGTCTAGGCCAGCAAACTGGAAGAGAGTTAAACGGTTAGTAGCCAGAATGGTGAAAACTATGGGGCTGGTTTGAAACTACTAATGCAAAGGTGACTGAGAATGTGCTTTGAAGACTGAAGGTCTAATACAAAACCGTATTACTGTACATACTGCAGAAGGCAGCACACCAAGATAAGATGCTGGTGCTGTAGAAACTGGGTCCCTGTGAGTCATTCATTCAGAATGAATTCTCCCCCATAACATTCTCCACAATAAAAGCTCCAGAAACTAAAATTATTTTAAAATGTCAAATACACTTTGCCTATATGTGGCCCCAGGTTCGTTCCCCGGCATCTCCACCAAAAAAAAAAAAAAAAAAGATGTCAAATACACAAAGGATGAATTTTAGCTCCAATTATATTTGACAAATGTTTCCAATGCCAACTTTCTACTTGGGATTATTTTAAATGTACAAAAGCACACCTGAAAATGTCAGAACAAAATTTTTAATTCCTTTATGCCCTAAATACTGCACAAGTATTTTTAATTAGGGTGGCACTCTTATGAAAACAATATATCCACCACTTACTAAGCACTATATTAAAAACAACCCTGTGAAGTGGGTGCCTACGAATTCTCCCATTTTCACCACTGACATAAGCACAACTGGCATTCAATGCCCTAAGAGACTAGGGCTGCCTTTAATCCCCACTTACCTATCCCCTTATACTAGTTCAAAACCTCAACATTCTACAAAAAGACCTGCTTAACACACACACACACACACACACACAGACCTGCTATGTTCATCACATGCTATGTTCATCACATCCTGTTATGACTAACCAGGAACTACTTGCAAGCAAAGGGGGGAGGGGGCCATACATGCCAAAATAAGTATTTTAAAAGCCACAGAAGACCAGACTACTGTTGCCAACTGTCTGCAAAGGTGATGTGCTATACCATAACTTCCGTTAAAAGGTCAAAACGATTCTGTCTCATTGCAATCATCAATGGAGTCATTGAAAATTGGAAACAGATGCTATATCTTAAAGAAAATGAGCTGAGTAAGACTTAAGTGCCTTATTTCTATAATTTCTATTAGCAAAAACGCTGTCAGGCTTTCTCTGTAGTAGTTATCTCAACAGACTGATACTTGAAAGCACAAAAGAAAAACTTTGTTTGCACTTGTTACCAGTTATTAATTTTACACTTGGCACTTTCAACGATAGTTAAGTGTTTAAAGATCGCTAAGATTACACTGTCGCAATTTTCTCAGTTGGGAATTTGCTTGCTGCTTAATTCTAAGGATTGCATATTCTTTCGAATTACATCAATTGCAAATTTTAAGTATATTCCTGCCTAGAATCTTAAAAAAAAAAAAAAAAAAAACACGGCACCACTGCCCTGGCCGGGTAGTTCAGTTGGTTGGGGTGTCATCCTGTACACCAAAAGGTTGTAGGTTGGATTCCCAATCAGGGCAAAGAGGGGAGGCAACTGATGGATCTTTCGATCTCTCTGCCATGGATGCTTCTCTCTTTCTCCCTTTCGGGCTCTCTAAAATCAAAACATATATCCTCGGGTGAGGAATTTTTTTAAAAAGCACCACTTATATGGAAAATGTTAAAGCTGCCCGAACACCAGCCTTTTTTCTCTCTTCCATTCAACATATGACGTCTGAGCAATTTAGAGGATTTAATATAATTGATTCATTAATGGAAAAAATGTTTCCAAAAAAAAACAATTAAATCCCTAAAAATGTATTATACATGACTACTTGGAGATTTATGAAACTAATCTGCCACCAAGTTTCGTTTCAGGATTACTCCCGAGTTCACGGAAGGCAGAAGTTGGCTGGAGGCTAGGAACAGGCTACTGCGGAGCTGATCTGGAGCGCTGGGCCACTGTCGCAGAGGAATGCAGACTTCCTGCCACCAAGCCCACAAGCCCAGTCCCTCGGCTCACCCCCGCCCGCTCAGCAGGGGGACTGCAGTCCGACAACACACCTTATGCGACCTATTTCAAAATTTTACTCCACGGGCAGCAACAAGTCAACAAAACTTTTTTTATTTTCCCTTGAGCCACATTCGGGGTATCCCCCCCCCCCCATCCGAGAAGCTGGGCTATTTTTTTTTTCTTTTTTGCTTTGGCTGATTCCTGGATCAAACGCCACTCACATAGACACTCACACAACCCGTGGTCCCTTCTGAGGAAAACAAAACCGAGAGAAAACAAAAACCAAAAAAACAAAAGAAGCGCGCACACACGCACACACACAACAACGCGTGGCCATCGGTACCTCGCCGCACAGTGGCTACCGAGAGGCAACACCGGGGAAGGGGCCACTCCGGGGCCTCAGCCTCGGTCCCCCGAGCCCGGCGCCCCGGCGCGCGCAGCGGCCCCGGGGCCCTCCCCCTCCTCCTCCCCGAATCTTCTGCGTCACAAAACTTTTCCACTCCGGAAAACGCGGCCTCCCGGGCCGCAGCGCCGGGGCCCTGCGGAAAACCGGGCCGCGGCCAGCCCGCCCCGCGGAAAGGAAGGACGCCCGGCAATGCACGGGGGGCCCCCGGCGCCCCCCTTTTCCGGGGCCCCCGCCGCCCAAGGGGCCCCGCGGAACCCTCCCTTCCCCCGCTCGGGGGGCCACAGGGGCCGCCCCCGCCGGCCCGGGGCCCACAAAAAAGGAGGGCCGCC
>NW_005871124.1:2049750-2074782 GCF_000147115.1 Myotis lucifugus | reverse complement strand
CCCCCGGCGCACCCCCGCCGCCACCCGGGCCCGCGCCTCCCCGCGAGCGCGCGCACCCTCGCCCTCAGCCGCCCGCGCCGGCACACACAAAAGCCGCCATTGTGCTCGTCCCGGGGACAATACCGCGGGTCGAGCCGGGAACCCGGCCCGGGCGCCAGTCGCCAGCCGCATTCCCGCCACCTCCCCGCTCCTCCACAGCCCCGTGGCCACGCGCCAGCCCGAGGTGGCCGGGAAATGGGAACGAAGGGCGTCCGCGGGCGCTGCGCCATAAGCCAAGTTGGCTGACGGGAGGAATCCGCGCCGTCCGGGGCGCCGGGCAGCTCACCTGCTGGTCCAGCCCGAGCGCATTTTCCACCGCCACATGACTCATCCCTGAAGAGTACCGGGAACTCGGAGTCTTCCGCTGCTGAGCGAGTGCGTTAGGTTCACCGCGAAGGTCCTCTCACGGGAGAACTGCGGCTCTGGAGCGCCCGGCGCTGCCACGGATCTAATATACACACTCGCAGGCTGTGACGTCAGCACGTCGTGCGCGTGCCCTCCCTTTCACACCCCCGCTCCCGCTGCCCCACCACTTCTGCCTAGCGACTGAGCCCCTGGTCAGCCCTAATCTCGCGGGATTTCCCGCTTTCCCCGTCCCTGGCTCGTCGTCCTACCTGGGAACTCAAAACGCAAACGCTGTCCTACTTCGCTATTCCCCGTCGACAGCCCACGGAAGGCTGGTTCTCGAGATCTCGCGAGAACTCGTCTTCCCGCTTTTCGCCCACTAGGGGCCTTAACATTTCCCTTAGGCCTCTATCACCTTCCCCCCCCCTCCACTCCCGGTGTTTGCTGTTCCTCCCTTCCTGGCGCTCGCCCTCGCTCTCTTCTTTCCCTCAGTGTCCGAACTAGCAGATGCCGGGAGATTTTCCCAAACTAATCCGCCCTCGCACGCCCGCGGGCACCCTGTCCGCAGTCCGGGGTCACGTGACCGCAGGTGCCGGCCGCGGTGGCCATTTTGTGGAGCAGGAAACCGGGGCTTAAATAGAGCGCTCGGAATGCGGGGGTCTCGAGGGCGACATGGGAAGAGGAGTGGGAAGAGGAGGAGGGAGAAACGGGAGGAAGGAGAGCGGGAAGGTGACCGGGTTAGGGGCTGGGGGAGCTGGCGGCGCGGGCCGGGGGCCGTCGCTCTGCAGCGCGGTTGCCTAGGCAGCGGGGACGCCGCCTAGAAACGCAGCAATCCCTCAGTGTCACCCCCCAGACTCCATCACGCTCCTGCGCGCGCCCCCAACCCCGCGATGAGGAAACAATAAAACAGTCACGCGCCGAATTCGAGCGGGTGGGTGCGCACCCAGAAGGGACCCCGGCCGCCGCGGGTACAAGTGCTACATGAGACCCTTATTACCTCCCCCAAAGCCAGGGGACCCTGGGTACCGAGAACGGCCCCCCTAGGGAATAGGGGGTTTGCGCTGGGCGAATCTGGGCTGCCCACGTGCTGTGGCATTATTGGCCTGGGGTCCGGGGAACCCTCGGGCCACTGCGGTGGAAGGGGGAAGGGGAGGAAATGTGGCCCCCCTCCTAGCCCGCCACCCCTAGTTCCAGCTTGCATGCCACAGGCCTCCATGTCGAAGAAAATGCGTTGACCAGTGGGGTCCCTGGTTTTCAGGGAGCGGCCGCACAGATGGGGTTCTTACAAACGCTTTGCCCCTCTTCTCTGACCCACAGCCTGACAAATAAAAACTGCGCAGCGTTTTTCTCCATCCCCCCCCCCAACGGCTTCTGCTGCCCGAATTCAGATAGCTCCTTCTCCTCACATCATTTCCCAGGTACCACTCTCCCTTTCCAATTTTTAAAACTGAAATAATTCGAAGGAGATTAGGGAGATAACACTGGTGCCCTGGGGCAAGTTGCTTAATTGCTTTGGGTCTCAACCTCCTCATTTATAAAAGGAGTCGGCCGGACTCCGTAACCCTGTAAAAGATCCAACTCCTTTTTATAACAGTATTTCGTAACGCCCCCAATAACCATACTGAAATAACAAATCATAGATAATAAAAACAACACACAATTTCAAAAAACATGATCTAACTGTAGAATAAAAGTGCGGATGGTTATACTGAAACTATTTTAATATGTGAAAGCTCCCAGGCAACACTAGCTGGTGATAGATACCTGCCCAGTGCAGTTAAAAATGCAAACTGAAGCCCTGGCCGGTAGCTCAGTTGGCTGGAGCGCCGTCTATGCACCAAGCGCCGAGGTTGCGCGTTTGATCCCCGGTCAGTCGGGCTCATGAAGCAGGAGTCCGCCAATGGACGCATGGATGGACCAAACAAAATAATGCGTTTCTCTCTCTCTCTTTCTCTCAAATCAATTTTTTTAAATGCAACTGGAAAAGTATGTTTTCACAACTCAAGTATGCTGCGCAATTTTGCCACTGGTGACTTTATTTTACAAAATGGCTAATTCTTGATAATGTTTGAAATAAAATAGTACAATGTTCCCTCACTTGCTATAGTAGTTACATTCCTGGAGAAGTCACTGTGTAGCAACGCTAACAGCCCTGGCCGGTTCACCATATGAAGACTAAAAGCCCTGCCCTGATAGCTGGTTAGAGCCGCGGTCGGCAAACTGCGGCTCTCGAGCCACATGCGGCTCTTTCGCCCCTTGAGTGTGGCTCTTCCTAAGCCTTAGGAGCACCCTAATTGTTAATAACAATGTCCCTACCTATATAGTTTAAGTTTAAAAAATGTGGCTCTCAAAAGAAATTTCAGCCCTAACCGGTTTGGCTCAGTGGATAGAGCATCGGCCTGCGGACTCAAGGGTCCCAGGTTCGATTCCAGTCAAGGGCATGTACCTGGGTTGCAGGCACATCCCCAGTGGGGAGTGTGCAGGAGGCAGCTGATCGATGTTTCTCTCTCGTCGGTGTTTCTAACTCTCTATCCCTCTCCCTTCCTCTCTGTAGAAAATCAATAAAATATATTTTTTAAAAAAAGAAATTTCAATCGTTGTACTGTTGGTATTTGGCTCTGCTGACTAATGAGTTTGCCGACCACTGGCTTAGAGCATCCTCCGCCAGAAGCCCAGGGTGCGGGTTCCATCCCTGGTCAGGGCACACATGAGAAGCAACCAATGAATGTGTAAATAAGTGGACCAACAAATCGACGTTTCTCTAAAATCAATTTTTTAAAACTGGGCAAAGAGCTCTAGCCGGTTGGCTCAGTGGATAGACCGTCGGCCTTCGGACTGAAGGGTTCTGGGTTCTATCCAGGTCAAGGGCACTACCCAGTTGCAGGCTGCCGGCCCTGGGCAGGGCATGCGGAAGGCAACCAATTGATGTGTCTCTCTCACATTGGGATTTCTCTCTGTCTCTCCCTCTCCCTTCCACTCTCTCTAAAAAAAAAACAATGGAAAAAATATCATTGGGTGAGGATTCAAAACAAAACAAAAAAAACCTGGGCAAAGCTATTTTGTGCTTATGTGTCAAATAGTTAATTCTGAGGAACTCGTTTTTTGGGTGAGCGTCCCGCACTGTAGACGAGCACGCCTGGCCCCTGCCAGTCACTGTGACAACCAAAACCCACAGATTCCCACAGGGCCTCCCCGATGACCATCCGGGTCCCCTTTCCGCCAAGATTTTCGGATTCTCAGGGACCGTTGTGGAGGTGTTTTTGCGTGGTTTTGCTTCAGTTTCCTTTTCAGGGTAAAGAGAGTAAAAGCTGTGAGTTCTGACCGTTCAAACTGCACATAACAACAATGGAATGTCCTGACTATTCTGGTTCTGGGCTTTATTTTACTTTCGAGTAGAGCCGGTGTACAAGGTACTGCCTGGGAATACCTAGACGAATAAATTAGACAGCCCGGCCGGCGTGGCTCAGTGGTTGAGCATCGGCCTATGAACCAGGAGGTCAGAATTCGATTCCCGGTCAGGGCACAGGCCCGGGTTGCGGGCTCCATCCCCAGTGTGGAGCGTGCAGGAGGCAGCAGTTCCATGCTTCTCTCTCATCATGGATGTTTCTGTCTCTCCCTCTCCCTCTTCCTCTCTGAAATCAATAAAAATATATTTTAAAAAAGAATAAATTATACAGCCGTTTCCTATTTTCAATGAACCCCTGCTCATAGGCATACTCAGTTCAAATCAACGGGTGTTTCGTTAATATATTATAATTGGAACATCAAGTTGGAAAGGGAGCGGGAAACATTCAAGGCTTTGTCTTCAAACACATTCGCTCTGAAAAAGAACGCGCACGTGGGGCGGCTGACCAGCCAACTCGCACCGCACTCCCAGCGACTTTTCCACTAGGTCATTTGCATATCTTCCCGGGCAGTCATTTGCAAATTTTATTTAAAGTGACCTCCAAAGGGTTAGGAAAAGCTGAACGTGGGAAACTTTCTCCGGCCTCCCTTTCTTCCATCCCCAGGCATTGTTCAATGGAGCCCCCACATGGAAGCAAATAACTACCTTTTGTGCCACCCCTCCCCCTCCCTGGAGGCAGCCAATCAGATGAGAAGAAGCTTGGAAACTGCAGCCGTTCAGATCCCCCGTGAGACTGGAAGCAACTTACTCAACATCTCAATGCCTCAGTTTCCATCTATAAAGTTAGAATGAACCAAAGAACGTATGTGCATATATGCAGAATCCATGCACACAGACAATAGTGTGGTGAAGGCTGGAGGGGGGGGTGGAGGTTGGGAGAAAAGGGGGACATATGTAATACTTGCAACAATAAAGATAAGTTAAAAAGAAAACAGTTTTGGCTGGCCAGCGTGGCTCAGTGGTTGGGCATGAACCAGGAGGTCACAGGTTTGATTCCCAGTCAGGGCACAGGCCTGGGTTGCGGCTGGATCCCCAGTGGGGGACGTGCAGGAGCCAGTCCATCCATGATTCTCTCTCATCATGGACGTTTCCATCTCTCCCTCTGCCTTCCTTTCTGAAATCAATAAAAAAAATTTTTTTAAATAAATAGAATAGGTTTTTTGCCTCAAAAGGTAGTTGCGATTTAAGGGCTGGCGCATGAAATGCTTTGCAAAGAGTAAGAGCTTAGTGCACGGTGCATACACGTACATATACACTTCCCTCCCCACCGTATCAGCCGCCCAGCACAGCAGGCTGCCCTGGCTCCCCCGCCCCCCCACCCCCCACCCCCCCACCCTCACCCCCACCCGCACCCCAGGGCAAGGGGCAGCACAGGGATGCCCAGCAGATGTTTGCTGGTGGGTAGCTAGTGCAAATGCCCACCTTCTGCCCATTCTAATGTGGGCACGTTAAGGGGGCTAGTTCCATTCGTTTGTTTCCGCGGGTGACTTCAAACCAATTTCCTCCCCACTCTCTGAGACAGACTTCATCTCACTTTCTTGTTGACGGCATTACCTGTCTCCCATGTTCTCCCTTTTGTCCCCCTCCACCCCGCTCCTGACCCCACCCCGGGCCTTCACCACCCTATTGTCCGTGTCCCTGGGCGATGCCTAGATGCACACCAGTTCTTCGGTTGCTCTCTTCCTGTCCCCTCCCCCCGCCGCACCGAGGCCTCTTGTCCGGTTCCCGGCACCCAAACCTCTGAGCCTGGTTTGTTCGTTCGTTTATTTCGTTCTTTAGATTTCGCCTCGGAGTGAGATCGCGGCCGTGTGCCTCTCTCGCTGGCTGATTTCGCCTCGTGTCGTTCTGAGACCGATCTGTATGATCTGTGCTGCCGAAGCCAGCACTGTCAGAGGTTCAGCTAGACTGAAACCGCATTATTGTGACGCAAATAAATAAGGCGGCTGAGAGATGCGGAGGGAACAGCGGTAGTAAGAGGGATTCCAAGACCTGGAAACCTCGGAGCCTTTCGTGGTGACTTCATTTTCCCAAGGGCTGAATTCTTGTTTTGTTTGAAACAAAACAGTGCGATGTTCCCTCGCTTATCTCGCAGTTGCATTCCCAGAGAAGTGACTGTGTGTCAGGAGTAAGAGCCGCAGCCTTTGGTGAACTTCCCGAGCGCCAAGCCTGCTTGCCTTTGGGGGGGCTGGGGGTAAAGTTCACCAGGGCAGAGCTCCCTGTAATCAGAGGTTAATTACAGGGAAGAGCAGTTGCCTACTGTGTCTCCTTTCATGTCTGAAAATGTAACAGCCTTTGGGGGCTTTTTGTTTGTTTGTGGGGGTTTCAGACCCCGCAGATCCCCCTCCCATGCGGGTAAGTTACAGTCATCAGGCGGCTGATAAAGTTCTAAAGGGAGGGGGCGTCTGTGGCTCCGGGATATTATCCAAGGGCCAGAGTTGCTACTTACGAAACCCAGAATGTCTTACGCAATCAGACTCCTAAATAGCAGATCTGGCTCCGAATCCACTTGTTCCCCACAAAAATGGCATCTTTTCAAACAGAAAAATTCAGTGCATGTCTGCCTTCATTCATGCAAAGTGACTGCGGCGCACAGGGAATGAATAGGGGAGCCTTGGGGGAGGTCTGAGTGGGGTGGGGAGGGGGAGTGGACAGGAGGCTGCCTGGCGGTGGGAGAGAAGACAGGGGTCTTGGAAATACAGGGGGGGGGGCACGTGCCCTTTGGGACCCCCATGCCGCATCTCAGGTAATGGGGCGCTTTTAACAGAGTCTCTCTCTTGGTGTCATTGTTTCTAAAACTTTTAAATGTTTCTTTTCCTTTTGTGTGTGTGTGCCAACCCCACACTCCTTTGTCTGCCGGGCGCGTGCTGCCAACCCTCTTCAATGTTTTAATTTTTATTTCTTTAAAGGCTCAGTTGGTTAGTGCCTCCTCTGGATACACCAAGGTTGCGGGTTCGATCCTTGCTCGGGCACAAAGGAGAAACAACCAATGAATGCACAAATCAGTGGAACAACACAACAAAAGGATCTCTCTTTCCCTCCCTCTCTCCCTCCCTCCCCCTTCCTCTCTCTCTCTCTCTCTCTCTCTCTCTCTCTCTCTCTATCTCTCTCAATTAAAAATAATAAAATACAGGCATCTTGATGTGATGTGATGATATATAATGAGAAATACTCAATCGATCTTCCACCCGCTCCTGACGGCTCCCGGAGCCTGGGAATTTCCTGCGCGGAGGGCGAGGGCCTTTTGTTATGTTAATGCGGCGACTTTGGAAAAGCACCTCCGGGTGGGGGCTGGTTGCCAGTGGAGACGATCACGTGACGACAGGGCTGGAATTTTCATTCCCACCCCACCCCCACCTCTGGGGAACAGGAGAGAGGCTGAATGGAGAGTGACTTCAGTCGTCCAAGGACAATGAGGCTTATGTAGCAAAGCCGCTGTAAAACCCAAAAGCGCTGCCCCTGGAGAGGGCGCGGAGCCCTCCCCTGCCCACACTTCGCCCGGGGCCCCGCCTCCATCTGACCCGTCCTGAGTCCCGTCCTTTTCTTTTCTTTTTAAAAAATATATTTTATTGATATTTTACAGAGAGGAAGGGAGAGGGACAGAGAGTTAGAAACATCGATGAGAGAGAAACATCCATCAGCTGCCTCCTGCACACCCCCCCACTGGGGATGTGCCCACAACCAAGGTACATGCCCTTGACCGGAATCGAACCTGGGACCCTTGAGTCCGCAGGCCAACGCTCTATCCACTGAGCCAAACCGGTTAGGGCTCATCCTTTTCTAAGGAACTGTGAGCCGTGCTAGCAAACGCATCTGACCCAATGGGGGGTGGGGGGTGGTGCTGGGACCGCCGGTCTATAGCTCAGGGGACCGGTCTATAGCTCAGGGGACCGCCTGCATTTGCTGCCGGCATCTGAGGCCGGGGCAGGGGTCCTGTGGGACTGAGCCCTTAACCTACGGGATCAACACTCTGTCCAGGGAGCGAGTGTGAGAACTGAGTTGAATTGTAGGACATGGAGCTGCTGTCAGAACTGCTTGGGGACGTGGGGAAAAGTACACATTATAATTGGAATCAATCCTGTGCCACCCAGTGTTCTCAATTAAGAGAGACGGAATTGGCCCTGGCCGGTGTGGCTAAGTGGATAGAGCGTCAGCCTGCGGACCAAAGGGTCCCGGGTTCAATTCTGGTCGAGGGCACGTACCTAGATTACAGGTTCCTCTCCAGCCTGGTCCTGGTCAGGGGTTGTGCAGGAGGCAACCAATGGATGTGTCTCTCTCACATCAATGTTGCTCTCTGTCTTTCCCTCTCCCTTCCACTCTCTCTAAAAATCAATGGACAAATATCCTCGGGTGAGGATTAACAACAACAAAAAAACACACCAAAAAAAGATATACAGAATTGGCCCTAGCTGGTTTTTCTCAATGGTTAAGGCATCAGCCCGCGGACTGAAAGGTCCTAGGTTCAATTCTGGTCAAGGGTACGTACCTGGGTTGCAGGCTCGATCCCCCCTCCACCTGCCCACCCCCACTCCCCGTCAGGGTGCGTGCAGGAGGCAACCAATCAATGTGTCTCTCTCACATCAATGTTCCTCTCTCTGTCTCTCCCCCTTCCTTCCACTAAAAAAAAAAAAAAAAAAAAAAAAAAAAAAAAAAGCATACAGATTTGTGTCCTTAGGTAGAACCCTGGACCTTCTGCTAATTCTCCCTTCATGTGGGCCATCCTCAGGACAGGGAAGAGCTGTTAGAGACTAACCCTCAGCAGTCCCAGGAGGACGGCCCCGGCCCCCAGGGCACAGATAGGAGGCCCAAGGACATGCTGCTCGCTACCTGGCTAGTGAGTGGCAGAGCTGGGAGCCAAAGGCAGGCCAAGTGAAGCCACCACTCACCAGGGCCCCTTGTACCCCTCAAACTCAGCAAGTCTGAACAAGATGCCTCCCCATCTCCCCAACAACTTCCTCCTCTGGTCTTTTTTTTAATGTGTTTTTATTGATGTCAGAAAGAAAGGGGGAGAGGGAGAGAGAGAGAAACATCCATGATGAGAGAGAACCATGGATCGGCTGCCTCCTGCACGCCCCACACTGGGGATCAAGCCGGCAACCCGGGCATGTGCCCTGAGCAGAACCGAACCGTGACCTCCTGGTTCCTAGGCCGACGCTCACAGTGCCAGGTTTGTTGAGAGAGGCAGGGCGTGTTTGTGTGCGGTGTCTTGATTTGTGACTGCTGGCTGCTCAGATTATTCCATGTTCTGTGTGGGCCCAGGCTTCGGGGCTATTGGTACCGTTCTAGTTGCTAAGCGGGTTGATGGGTACATGATGGGCTTGTTCTCCCTCCTAGGAAGGTTATGAATCTCCTTTTCTATGTATTCCAAGTTCACTGCCAAAATCTCTAAACCCTTTAGTGGCTTTCGTTTTGCCAGCAGACCACTCATTGGCATCCTCTTCTGGATATTAGTTTGCAGTTCTGCAAAACTTGCAGATAACAAGGTTTGTGGCTATCCCCCTCCACTTGAATAATAATTGGATTAGTTAGGCATTACTTTGTGCTGAAAATAGAAGAAGGCAGCAGTGCTGTTTCTTCCACAAGAATTGTTCTGGGAAAGGAAAAATGTTGCAATTCAACCGACTGCCGACTGCCGCCCACTCTTCTCTCCTGGAATGTTTCTGAATCTATCATGTTACCTTCACACAAACTGATGTTGACTCTAAGAACATTAATTAGCCCTGGCGGGTTTGGCTCAGTGAATAGAGCATTGGCCTGCAGACTGAAGGGTCTTGGGTTCAATTCCGGTCAAGGGCCCATGCCTGGGTTGCAGGCTCCATCCTCAGTGGGGGGTGTGAAGGAGGCAGCTGATTCATGATTCTCTCTCATCATTGATGTTTCTATCTCTCTCTCCCTCTCCCTTCCTCCTGAAATCAATAAAAATAAACTTAAAAAATAAATGGAGTGAATGAATGAGTGGTACCAAACATGCAGTAAGTAACTGTTCTAAGGAGGAAGATACTCTGGTGGCCTAGAAAGTTCTGGAAGCTTTCAAAGTTTGGAGCTTGAATCAAACCTGGAGCCACAGGTAGGATTCGGATCATCAGAGGGGAGGGAGGGGCTGCTTCTGGCTGTGGGCATGAGGGAGAGAGATGCCTGGTGTGCAGAACTAGGAAGGGATGGGGAAGGAGGGACGTCACCCGGGGGTGGACAGGGTGACAAAAGGCACGCTCTGGTTTTAAGCCTCAGGTGTTTGCTGTGAAGATCCTCTGGCCAGTCCTACACAGTCAAGGTCAGCCTCCCTTCTCAGGTGAGGGTCCCCACTCCTCCCAGTGTGGCGCTGGCCACACTTTCCTAGGTGCCTGGTAGGGAAGCGCGCCCTCTGCTTGGAATATAGGCCACGCATAACACATCTGTCCCGCCTGCTGCAGAGTCATAACGCGAGGCGGCTTGTCATGCGAGGCCAGGCCCGCAGCTTCTCAGATGAGCGCTGCTCTATCAGGGCCAAGGTCAGTTACACAAGCCCAGCCGCACCTTCCCTCGAGCCTGGACTGCAGAGGGAAGACCACCGTTGAACGAACAGGTGTCGTTTTATTTTATTTTTTATTATTAATTTTTAAATATATTTTTACTGATTTCAGAGAGGAAGGGAGAGGGAGTAGGAGAGATAGAAACATCAAGGATGAGAGAGAATCATGAATCGGCTGTCTCCTGCACGCCCCCCACGGGGGATCGAGCCCACAACCCGGAGATGTGCCCTTGACCAGAAACGTACCTGGGACCCTTCAGTCCACAGGCCGACGCTCTATCCACTGAGCCAGGCCAGCCAGGGCCACATCAAAATGTGAAACTTCGCTCTGCCAAAGACCCTGTCAAGAAGATTAAAAGAGAGATTAAGGAGTACAAATGCCAGTTATAAAAGCAGCCACAGGGCTGTAAAGTGCGGCACAGGGGATGGAGTCAGGAAGATGGTATGGCGCCGGCGGGTACTAGACTTACTGTGGTGACCACTTAGTAAGGTATGCAAATGCCTAATCGCTATGTTGTACACCTGAAACTAACATAATATTGGATGTCAACTATCACCAAAAAGCAAAGTTAAAAAAAAGATGAAAAGACAAGTTACCAGTAAAGACGGGGAGATAATATTTGCAAATCACACATCTGACCAAAACTCAACAGTAATAAACAATCCAATTAGAAAATGGGCAAAAGACAGAAACAGATATTTCAATGAATAGGACACACAGATGGCAAATAAGGCCAGGAAAAGACATTCAACAACATTGGCCGTTAGAGAAACCCAGGTTCAAACCACAAATGGCTAAAATTACAAATAGTGATGAGACCAAATGCTGGACAATATACAGAGAAACTGGCTCATTCACTCAGCGCGGGTGGGAATAGGAAACGAGGCAGCCACTCGGGCAAACAGTTTGACGGGTTCTTTTAAAACTAAAAAGGGATTTACCATACGACCCAGGACTTACATCAGACATTTATCCAGAGAAATGAAAACTTATTTCACACAGAAACCTGTACACAAATGTTCATAGTAGCTTTAATAGCCAAAGACTTGAAGCTACCCGAATAGCCTTCACTGAGTGATGGGTAAACTGTGGTGCAACCATACCATGGAATACTAAACAATAAAAAGGAATGAACTGGCCCAAGCCAACAGGGCTCAGTGGTTGAGCATCAACCTATGAGCCAGGAGGTCACGGTTTGATTCCTGGTTGGGGTACAGTTTGTGGGCTCGATCCCTGGTGTGGGACATGCAGTAGGCAGCTGATCCATGATTCTCTCTCATCATGGATGTTTGTTTCTCTCTCCCTCTCCCTCTCCCTTCCTCTCTGAAATCAATAAAATATATATATATATATTTTTTAAAATATATTTTATTGATTTTTCACAGAGAGGAAGGGAGAGGGATAGAGAGTTAGAAACATCGATAAGAGAGAAACATCCATCAGCTGCCTCCTGCACACTCCCCACTGGAGATGTGCCCGCAACCAAGGTACATGCCCTTGACTGGAATAGAACGTGGGACCCTTGAGTCCGCAGGCCGATGCTCTATCCGCTGAGCCAAACCGGTTAGGGCAAAAAAATATATTTTAAAAAATAAATACAAAGGAATGAACTAGTATGTTATGGAGTCAATGTTTGTGTCTCCCCAATGGGAAGGTATTTGGAGATGGGGCCTTTGGGAGGTGAGTAGGTTTCGCTGTGGTTATGAGGGTGGGGCCCTCATGATGGCATTAGTGCCCTTGTAAGAAAAGGCCGAGGCACAGGCACTCCCTCTCTCCATCCCCTGCCTGCCCCAGCCAGTAAGAGGGCCCTCACCCAGAACCAAATCTGCCAGGAACCTTCATCTTGGACTTCCAGGCTCCAGAACTCTGAGAACTAAATGTCTGTTGTGTAAGCCACTCAGCCCTTAGTATTTTGTTTAGCAGCTCTAGCTGACTAAGATATATTGATACACATAACCACATAGAGCTCCAAGGGATTCTGTTGAGGGGCGGGGGAGCCCATCTCAAAAGGATGCACACTGTATGCTTACATTTACACAACATTTGTGGAATAACATAATTCTAGAGATGGAGGACAGTGTAATATTGCCAGGGGTTAGGGATGGGGGAGGGGAGGGGAGCATTTGTGGCCATAAAGGGATAGCCTGAGGGAGCCTTGTGGTCACGGTACAGGTCATTATCTTGATCATGGTGGTTACACAAAGCTACATGTGATAGCATTGCATGGAACTATGTGCACACACACGCAAAGGAGCCCACGGAAAACTGGCAAAATGTAGCTCCTCGGCCTATGAGCCAGGAGGTCAGGGTTCGATTCCCGGTCAGGGCACATGCCCGGGTTGTGGGCTCCATCCCCAGTGTGTGGCGTGTGGGAGGCAGCCCATCCATGATTCTCTCTCATCATGGATGTTTCTCTCTCTCTCCCTTCCTCTCTGAAATCAATACAAATATATATATATTTTTTAATCTGAATAAGGTCTGTAGATTGTACATTTCCTGGTTTTCAGCTTACACTATAGTTATGCAACTTCCTGGGAATCTATGATTATTCTAAAATTAAGTTGTTTTTAAATGAAACCAGACAGCATTTCTGACTCGCAACTTTGTTTTCCTTTAAGCACGCCCTCTCTCTTAAATACTGTTTGTTACATCAAGATGTGTGAGAGCCCTGAGGCAATTCAAGTATATCTAGAGCCTTCCAACGTGCCTTTACAGCTGCGATCCTTTTGTTATTGTTTTGTGGTGGTAACAGCAGAGGTTTCTTTTAAAGGCCCCGGGCTGATCCCTCCCCCTTCCTTTCTGGTGACTGAAAACCTCGTGGCTTCCTCCTTGGGAAACTTCTGGCAAATGGTGAGTGAAGGGTTTTCTGAGGATCCTGGGGAGGAATCGTGTCCAGAAATGTGCACGCTGGACTTTCCGGTCGTCATTGCCCGCGAGGCTTATTGGACAATTACGCCCTACAATTAGGCTCACCGGAATAGCAGGCCGGGCTCCGGCCTCGGCAATTAACCATCGCAACCTCTGTGTTTTGTGTCTTGACCTCATCTTCACAAAGACAACTGGAGAAGTGCCTTAGCCGCCCTGGGCTGTCAGAACAGAACACCACAGGCCGGCAGCTTAGAAACAACACACACTTATTCCTCGCAGTTCTGGAGGCTCGACGTCCAAGATCAAGGTACCCACAGTGGGTGCCTGGTGAGCCCGGGTCCTGATTCACAGACAGTTGTGTTTTTGCTGTGCCCTCACCTGGTGGTGGGGCTAGGAAGCTGTCTGGGGTCCCTTTTGTAAAGGCACTGACCTGCCCTAGCCGGGCATCTCAGTGGTTAGAGCGTTGGCCCTCGGACTAAAAGGTTGCGGGTTGGATTCCGGTCAAGGGCAGGGTACCTGGGTGGCAGGCTCTGCCAGGGCGTGTGTGGGAGGCAACCAATTCATGTCTCTCTCTCACATCAATGTCTCTCTCACTCTGTCTCTCCCCCTCCCTTCCCCTCTCTCTAAAAATCAATGGGAAAATGTCCTCAGGTGAGGATTCACACTAAATAAACAAACAAATAAATAAAGGCACTGAGCCCAATTGTGAGGGGTCCACCCTCATGACCTAAAAGAGTCTCCTAAGACCATCATTTTGGGGTTAGGGTTTCTACATATGAAATGAGGGGGTGGGGGGCTACAGTGGACAGCAAGAACATTTCTCCTGGGTCCTCCAGGTGTAGGCCTGGGAGGAGCCTGCAACCACAGTACCTGCCCTTGCTCGGAATTGAACCCGGGACCCTTCAGTCTGCAGGCTGATGCTCTATCCACTGAGCCACACGGGCCGGGGCCCACACGGGATTTTGAACAAAGCCATCCAGAACAAAACAGATTTGTTGTATCTGCTGAGATCAAACCGGTGCAAGATGAGAAATGTTCGCTGCTGACTGCATGGTGCCCCTAAGGTCAGGAGCCGTGGGCACTTCTGTTCTGAAGATGTCCCGGCTCACAGTCTGTCTGCTGCCTGTGCCCAGCCTGGATGGCTGCCCTGGATGGTGAGCCGGGGTGTGACTCAGTCACAGCATGAATGGGGCTCCCTGGCTCCCAGCTGCTAAGCCACCGACTCATTCATTACGCAGACGTTTCTGGGGACCACCTGTGTCTCAGGACAGCGCCCTGTGAACGGCGGAGCAAGGCCTCTGCTCACGACCTTGCAGGAGGCACGTTAGCGGACAAGCCCTCGGTCTCATCAGCTCCTTCAACATGCTCCTTTTGGTGAAACCGTGATCCCGGTCAGCTCTCAGCTCCATGACTGTGCTGTCCTGACTGCCTTCATGTATGTAATTAGCCCATGACGAGTCTGCCAGCTGCGCCATCAACAACACCACCCAGCCCAAACTCTGCTCTGTTAGTCATTTCCACAGCGCGAGGCGGCCACCAGCGTGCCCCATGGTCTCCCTGAACTCCGTTCCTTTCGTTTGTTTTGTTTTTTTTGAAAATATATATTTGTATTGATGTCAGAGAGGAAGGGAGAGGGAGAGAGAGAGAAACATCCATGATGAGAGAGAATCATTGATCAGCTGCCTCCTGCACGCCCCACACTGGGGATCGAGCCCGCATCCCGGGCCTGTGCCCTGACTGGAGAATTGAACTGGGACCTCCTGGTTCATAAGTCGCCGCTCAACCACTGAGCCACACCGGCCAGGCTTGTGTGGCTTCTTAATGAGCCGTGACCACTCGATGCTCGCTCCCAGCGGACAGGGGATTATGTACTCAGATTATTATTTGGATGCAACCAGCACGATCCTGAGACTTTGAAGGTGAATCGCAGACAGTCGCCATTGAGGGACCTGACTCAATCCGGAAGCTGATGAGAGCAGAAAGCCATGGCAGGACTGGACAACGACTCACCCAGTCATGTCCGAGACTGGGATGCAGGGACTTGATGGCGGAAGTGAGGCGGGACATGGAGCTTCCCAGCACTGACTTTGGGAAAGGCCTTGGAAGGGGCGCGGGCTGAGGTGAGGAGGGCTGGAAGGCTGGTGTGCAGATGCGCATCTCTTCTCCATGAATCCAAAGCTTGCTGATCTTACGGCCAATGAAAAGGCCACAATGTCCCTAACCCGCCACGTGCTGAGTTCTCAGTTGACTTGGAGAAAGATAACTAGAGATGGGAGGAGGCAGTGGGATAGAGAGATGTTGGAGGCTTAGAAGGCAGAGGATCTGGGGCTGGGTGGGATCAGATGGGGAAGGGAAGGGGGTCAGAGGCCTTAGGAAAGCAGCTGGCCCGGGACACTGGGTGACAGAGATCACAAATACTGTACATGGCCCGGCCGGCGGGGCTCAGTGGCTGAGCGTCAACCCATGAACCAGGAGGTCACGGTTTGATTCCCAGTCAGGGCACAGGCCCAGGTTGCAGGCTTCATCCCCAGTGGGGGGCATGCAGGAGGCAGCCGATCCATGATTCTCTCTCATCACTGATGCTTCTCTCTCTCTCTCCCTTCCTCTCTGAAATCAATAGAAATATATTTAAAGGAACAAACAAATACTGTGCATGAGAGAGGGCTCTGTGGGAGGACTTAATGAGCCGCTGCGGACATGCTCAGCTGAGGAGCCAGCAGGCCTTAGGGAATAGGGAGCCAGAGCCACTGCCTAAGCCAGGTGAGCAGCTGCTGAGCAAACACAGCGCTGGACTGCATTGACGCTGCCGTTACAGCTGCATTCACACTGCGTTTACAGCTGCATGCACATTGCATTTACAGCTGCATTCACGCTGTTACAGCTGCATTCACGCTGCACTTACAGCTGCATTCACGCTGGCTGTTACAGCGTGTAGTGTTCAGGCAGAGACCAGTGTCACTGTTAGCTGGAGGGCACCTCATTCAGGCCCCCAGCAGTGCGGAATGGGCACAGCTTCCCACTGACATTGGTATAACCCAGCTGATAACATGATTGGGGCAGGGCAGGAGGCGGCCTGGAGGGTGGGGAACTGGAAATCATGTTCCAGATGCTAGAAAACCTAGATGTCACCGTTTTCCCGAAAAGGAACTTGGAGTTCCTTTCTGATTAGTGTAACAGGATATGAAAATGGACGCTTCTACACAGACACCAGTGACGGTAAATGTAGATTTACAAACGCAATAGCCAGGGAGCCTTCTGAGGAGCCATAGAAAAGGTGCCTCAGACCCTGGCCGACTGGGCTCAGTGAGTAGAGCGACAGCCCTTGAAGGGTCCCGGGTTCGATTCTGGTCGAGGGCATGTACCTTGGTTGCAGGCTCGATCCAGCCCCTGATCAGGCGCATGCAGGAGGCAACCAATCCATGTGTCTCTCTCACATCGATGTTTCTCTCTCTCTGCTTCTCCCCCGCCCCTCCACTCTCTCTAAAAAGCAACGGGGAAATATCCTGAGGTGAGGATTAACAACAACAAGAACAGATCAAAACAAAAGGTGCCTCGGAATGGTCTGCCTGAGGGATGAGAGAAGACTGTTTACACACTCTCTCCCTCTTCCTTCCCCTCTGAAGTCAAGAAAAATATATTTTAAAAAATAAAAGAGCCCTGGCTGGTTTGGCTCAGTGGATGGAGCGCCGGCCTGCAGACTAAAGGGTCCCGGGTTCAATTCCAGTCAAGGGCACATGCCCGGGTTGTGGGCTCGTTCCCCAGTGTGGGGCGTGCAGGAGGAAGCTGACCAATGATTCTCTCTCATCATGGATGTTTCTCTCTCTCTCCCTCTCCCTTCCTCTCTGAAATCAATTATATATATCTATATCTATCTATCTATCTATCCATATAGATAGATATAGATATAGATAGATAGATATAAAGGGCAAATGGTGGCCGGCTCCTGATGACAGTGGCCAGGACAGGGAACACTGTCCACTGTCCAAGGGTCAGCCTACGCTTGCAGAGAGTGGGGGGCAAGGTTGTGTGGGTGCTTCCCAAGGGACACAGTCCTCCCCAGAGGACCTGCACGGTGGGGTGGGGTGGGATGAGGGACACAGGGCAGCTGAGGGCACTGCCCGCTGAGGGAGGCCACGCCCAGGCCGCTGCGGCCCCAACCTCAGGAGAGGCGCCGGGCAGAGAGAATCACACCCCGCCCAGCTCTGCACCCTCCCCCACCCCAGTAGCTGGAGGAGGGGGGAAGGGGAAGTGAAAGGTGGAGAAATAGGCCGGAAGCCAGCCATCACTGCCGGGGGATTCCAACCCCGTAGCGGGCCTGAGCTGGGGGAGGGGCGGCAAACTGCCTGAAGCTGCCCCCTCGCTCCCCGCCAGGCCCGTCCCTCTGGCCCCTCCCCCGCAACAGGCCGATTCCCACGTGTCCGGCCCGTGGAATCCACCTCTGGTGCCATCAGGACTGCCCAGGAGGCGGCTGATCAGTGACTTTTGTAGAGAACACACGTATCTATCCCGAGGCTGATTTGTGGGAGCTGCCAGCACACAGATGCTTGCACAGGATCCATTTCCCCGTGGCCTGTCTTCCGAGGAGCATGTAATGGGTAATCACAAGATAATTAAAGATGAAAAGCTCCCGCAGAGGAGGCGGTAACGTGATGGATCACCAGGACAGCGCCTGCTCGGCTGAAAGTCACCACCGGGGTCCCTGCTGTAGCGGAGGGAGGGGGAGTGACCGAGGTGGGGGGAACAGGTAGGTGAGGGGCCTGGAGGAGGCTGACCCCCGGGAACTGCTGATGACCCTCCTCCAGGAGCCGAGGGGCTCAGAGGCTGGGATGCAGTAGAGCAAATGCTCCCCCCAACCGAGGACCTGGCCGGGCACCTGAGGTGGCCCGGGTGCCACACAAGCAGAGGCTGAAGCACAGGCCTGGCCTCAGAAGCTGCACCCCAGCCTCACCCATTGGGCACAGGCCCATCCGGAGATTCCGGGGGGAGGGGGGGCTGGCCGCTGTGGGAGAGCCAGCGGGGCCAGGGGCTGGGAGGGAACTGCCACTCACTTGTATGCATATGCACAGCCCAGGACACAGGCCGGGGGAGGGGGCAGGAGTGGGGTGGCGGGGGTCAATGGGGGTGGGGGATGGGGCCATCTGTAATACTTTATTTATTTTTTTAATTTATTTTTTAAAATATATTTTATTGATTTCTTACAGAGAGGAAGGGAGAGGGATAGAGAGTTAGAAACATCCATGAGAGAGAAACATCCATCAGCTGCCTCCTGAACACCCCCCACGGGGGATGTGCCCGCAACCAAGGTACATGCCCTTGACCGGAATCGAACCAGTTAGAGCAATACTTTATTTTTTAAAATACATTTTCATTGATTTCAGATTAAAAGGGAGAGGGAGAGAGAGATCGGAACATCAGTGATAAGAGAGAATCATCCATTAACTGCCTCCTGCACAACCCCCACTGAGGATCGAACCCACAACCTGGGCATGTGCCCTTGACCAGGAATCAAATGACACAACCACCGGGCACATCTGTAATTCTTTCTTTCTTTTTTTTTTTTTTAAAGACTTTTCTTTTTTTTCTTTTTAATAGCTTTTTATTGATTTCAGAGAGGAGGGGAGAGGGAGATAGGAATATCAATGATGAGAGAGAATCATAGATCGGCTGCCTCCTGCACACCCACACTGGGGATCGAGCCCGCAACCCAAGCATGTGCCCTCGACTGGAATCGAACCCCGGACCTTTCAGTCCACAGGCCGATGCTCTATCCACTGAGCCACACCGGCTAGGGCACATCTGTAATACTCCAACGATAAAGATACATTTTCTAAAAAAGCCATCTGGAGCCCGGCTTTGAAGTGATAGCTTTCCATTCTCCTTGCTTGGCGCCGTGCAAATACAACCGCGTTAATTTCTCCGCTGCAAACTTCCACGGACTTTCGGCACTTGGCTTTGCTGCGGGGGACCCTCATTCAGTTCCGTTCGGTACTATCACTATATTTACTAAAAGGACATCTTCCTTAATACAGAACATAGCAGCCCTGGCCAGTGTTGCTCAGTGGATAGAGTGTCGGTCTGTGGACCAAAGGGTCCCAGGTTCGATTCCGGTCAAGGGCACGTACCTCTCCCTGGGCCCTGGTAAGGGGTGCAGTGCATGCAGGAGGCAACCAATCCGTGTGTTTCTCTCACATGGATGTTGCTCTCTGTCTCTCCCTCTCCCTAAAAATCAATGGAAAAACATCCTCGGGTGAGGATTCACAAAACAAATTACTGAACATAAGTTTGCGTAGCCCAGACCATCCAGCTCCCCCGAAGGAGCCCCCCTCCATGGAGAGAAGGAGCCTGGGAGACCCCTTTTCCCCAGAGCAACAGCCCCCCGATAATATTGGGGGTGGGAATGAGCCATTCCCAGCCTCCCTTGGATGCACACTCACATTTTCCTGAAACTACCCCAGTGAACTTGGCGAGGGCCCAAGTTCTTCGGTGAAACTCAGACCATCATCCCTTGCGCAGGATGGAGGTGGGGCTGGTTGAGTCCCGGCCTCCCGCCCAAGTGCCTCCATTGTCTGTGGATTAGCTCCACTTGCCCCGCTTGGTGAGTTAGCAGTGGGGCTGAGGTTTGCTCTGGAACCTGGGGGAACCAGGAGGGAACCTGCCCATGGGAAGTGGCCCGTGGCTCTTGGAATGTGGTGGCACATGTCCTGGTTGTGGGCTGGATCCCCTGTAGGGGTCGTGCAGGAGGCAGCCGATCCATGATTCTCTCTCATCATGGATGCTTCTATCTCTCTCTCCCTCTCCCTTCCTCTCTGAAACCAATAAAATATATGTTCAAAACAAAACAATGTGGCTTGTGCTGAACTCCTGCTTTCCTACTGGGAGTCTGGAACTTGGGTACATGTCAGGCAGGGTCTCTAAGGAGCTTCCCCGGTGGCAACATCTCATGAGTGTTGTCCCCACGCGTTCCCCGGTGGCAACATCTCATGGGTGCTGTCCCCACGCGTTGGGGGAACTGCGTGTATTGTGTGTCCACAGGGACGGGGCTCTCGGAAGCCTGGGCCCAGCCTCCCCTGGACTTTGCCCCTTTGCTGACTGAGCTCTGTGTCCTTCGATCGCAGTAAAAAACAGCCACGAGCACAACTATTTGCTGAGTCCCGTGAGCCTCCCGGTGAGTCACGGAACTGGACTGGGGGGTGGTCTTGGAGACCCTGACATCCCAGGCCGGGAGAGATCTGCTGTCACACAGACTCACGCACAAAGCTCACCTGGCCCTGCTCTGCCGCCCTCCTGCTGGCCCCTCCCTCCCCTTCTTCCCTTGTCTTGCCAGCCTCTCACCTCTGACTTTCTTTGCTCTCTTCATACACCGACCCTGGACATCATTTAGCATTTACTTTGCGTCCCAGTGGCCCTGCCCTTACTCTGCCTAGGATGCTATTTTCTCCCTGTGTCACCAGAAAGGGACCGGGACCGAGGCAGGTCTGGAATGTGTGGGTTCTTCACTTCGTGCAGGAAAAATTCAGGTGGTTTTGAGAGGACATTTATTATTAAAGCTATGCACGGAGAAACAAACGGAGGGCCCAAGATAGAAAAGGCAAGACCCCAGCAGCGGGAGTGAGCCACACTGGGCTGGGTGGGCACAGGAAAGGAAGTCACAGCCACAGGAGTGAGCCACACTGGGCTACGTGGACTCAGGAAACAAGTTGTGGAGACAGGTTCAGGGGGTTGGCCTAAGACAAGCTGCTGCTACCCAAGGCTCCCCTGGTTGCAAGTCTCATGGGGACCCTTAGAGCTTAGGAGAAAGAGAGCAAAAGTACACGCCTGAGGAAAGGGGGGGGGTGCAGGAATGCTCGAGAGGGAGCAGCTCTGACATCCTTTGTCTTAAGGGTTTTTATCTTTTTAAAAAATATTTTTATTGATTTCAGAGAGGGAGAGAGAGAAACTGCTCTAAAAATTAAACAAAAAAATTTTTTTTGCCCGGCTGGTGTTTTTAGAGCAGTTTTAGATTCCCAGCAAGATGGAGAGGAAGGTACAAAGCTTTCCCACACAGCCCTGCCCCTGCGCACGCCCTAGCGTGGGGCATTTGCTACGATCGATAAACCCACACTGACATCATGCACACTCAGAGCCCGCCGCCGACCGTAGGGCTCACTCTCAGTGCTGTACATCCCACGGGTTTGGACAAATGCCTCATGACATGTACGACACACAGTAGTTTCACTGCCTCAAAGTCCCCCGTGCTCCACTCTCCATCCCTCCTCTCCCCTCCCCCCTCCCGTCAACTGCTGAGCCTTTTGCCGTTTCCCTAATGTTGTCTTTTCCAGACTCTCACACGGCTGTTATCATACAGTATGTCGCCCTTTCCCATTGGTTTTCACTTAGTAATTCATTTTCCTTTTATGGTGAGTTTCCTGCTCAGGTTTTCCCAACCCTTCTCTCCTCTAGTGTGCACGGCCCACAATATCCTCCATTGAAGAAAGAAACCTTATCGCAGGACTGCAAAGAAATTGGAATCCAATGTTCTTCCTTTGGGAAAAGGGAAGCTAACATTTACTGAATATTGGAAGCTACACATCCCAGCACCTGTAGGTTCAGCCACAGTCCAGCCTGTCTAAATTGTCCTCTGCTTCCGCTGCCTACCCCTAGCCAACCCCCCCCAACGTGTTCCCATCTAAAGTAAGAAGAGCCCAACCCGGCCGGTGTGGCTCCGTGGATGAGCATCGACCTATGAACCAGGAGGTCACGGTTGGATTCCTGGTCAGATCCCCGGTGTGGGGCGAGCAGGTGGCAGCCGATCAATGATTCTCTCTCATCATTGATGTTTCTCTCTCTCTCCCTCTCCCTTCCTCTCTGAAATCAATAAAGATATATTTTAAAAAATAAAAATAAAAATAGATTTTAAGTAAAACGAGAAAGCAAGCTTTGCTTTGAGGTTATAAAAGGGTGTCCCAAAATTCACGCAAGAAGTAATTTTGATAGAAAACACAGGTTTATAATTAAAATTGTAAATTGTTTATTGATTCATAAAGTATACAGTACAGGGTTATGTATGGAATAGCATATCGGGTAAGTGGCCTCCAGGGCTTTGCTGGCACATACGCACTCTTTTGTTTTGCCTGAGCAGCCGCAGTTTCGAAGAAGAATGGTCCGATGATGCCTCCGGCCCCAAATCTGCACCAAACAGTGACACGTTGTGGATGCATTTGTTTCTCAACAATCACTGGTGGATTTTCTGAGCCCCAAATGCGACAATTTTGTCGACTAACCAAGCCATCAAGATGAAAATGAGCCTCATCGAAATTCAGCCACATTTATGCAAAACGGTCATGGAAAATTTCAACAAAAGAGTGCGTATGTGCCAGCAAAGCCGTGGAGGCCATTTACCCGATATGCTATCCCATACATAACCCTAGACTGTATACTTTATGAATCAATAAAAAATTTACAATTTTTAATTATAAGCCTGTGTTTTCTATCAAAATTACTTCTTGCGTGAATTTTGGGACACCCTTTATTATTTAGAACTCCATTGCGTACAAGTAACAAATTTCAAGCGCACTGAACCTCAGAAAGAGGTCCTAGGACCTATGGCCTGAGAAACAGAGGTCATAGGTGCGTGTGAACCAGGAGACCAGATCCTTATGGAAGACGGGAGGCTGCAGCAGGGGCCTCAGAAAGGCCTGGAAGGTGGGGGGAGCACCAGCAGAGGCGGATTTCCCCGAGGCCGCCTCTCTATGCCATCACTTTATTCTCTCTTTCTCTTTCTCCCTCCCTCCCTCCCTCTGTCCCTCCCCCTGCCTCCCAGGCCAGCAGCCTCCCACAGCTCCCCTAGCCACACAGGATGGTCTCTGGCCCTTTAATAGACACTGTTTCCCCTTTTTCCATTTCAATCCTAAATTCCTGGCCAAGGGGACTGGCGGCCCAGGACCTCGGCCAGGTCCCGGCCCAGGCGACTCTGGCCCTGGCTGCTCATACAAAGGGAGCTGCGTGGAGCGCACCCCTGCAAGGAGGAGGGTGGGGGGCTAGGAGGGGTGTAGGGTGGGGGACGGGGGGCTTTCAGCTGGGCCTAGTTCGGTGCCATGTGCCAGCCCTGCCCCGGCGCTTGGCAGGGCTGGGATGTGGGGCAGGGCCTGGAGGGGTTCTCTGTGGCGAACCAGCCTCGCTTCTTCCTTCTTATGTAACGCGCGGGCCCCTGGGAGGATCTCAGGATCTGGCTGGCTGGCTTTTTTTTTTTCCTGTTGCAGCAGTTTACTTATTAATAAATAAATAAGAAGGAAGTAATAAAATAACCTCATGTTCCAGCCCGCGCGGTGCGGGAAGGGGCCGGACCCGGCGTGTCAGCATCTTCCGCTGCGGCTGCGACGGGCCAATGTAATTCATCCCTCTGCTCCCCTCCCCCTTCCCCCTCCCTCCCTCCCTCCCTCCCTCCGCAGTCCCCCGCTCCCCCCTCCTCCCTCCTTCCCGCTCCCTCCCGGCTTGGGGCGTCCTTGGAAGGGGGGGAGGCCTCAGACCTGAAGTGCCCGCTTCCTTCCTTCCCACCATCTCGAGGAGGAGGGGACGCCATCAACAGGGAGATGGACACTTGGGGTTTAGATGAGGGGGGGCAAGTCGCGCCCCCCACCTCGCGGCCGGATGCGGGCCCCTCTGGGGACTGGACTGCCCCCCCCCCGCCCCCCTGCCATCTGCGCAGGGTCCCGCTTGTCTGCGACAATGCAGGGAGCCTGGCGGGTCGGGGTTCTGGGGATTGTGACTCAGAGGGGCCCCGCTCCCCCAAACCCCGGAGCTCCAGAGCGACCAGGGATCCAGCGCGGCGCCCACACTAGTCCCCTCCCA
Source organism: Myotis lucifugus (assembly GCF_000147115.1). Taxonomy (NCBI): domain Eukaryota; kingdom Metazoa; phylum Chordata; class Mammalia; order Chiroptera; family Vespertilionidae; genus Myotis; species Myotis lucifugus. Next base: position 2,050,791 of record NW_005871124.1, on the reverse strand, counting down.
GGATGGACGGGATCGAGGGCCGGGAAGCCCAGGTCCCAGCAGCTTCAGCCCTTCCCCCTCCCCCTCCCCACCCCTCCCCCGTCGGGAGGCCGAGCCCGCGCCCTCGTGGCAGGCGAGCCGAGCCCGGGCTGGAGGGAGGAAATGAGGGCCCAGCAGCTGCCGGGAAGGCTGGGTGTCCGCATCGCCCCCCCCACCCCCCGGGTTGGGACAGGGGTGCCTGCCCTTTGGAGCCCCGCCGGGTGCGGGGCGCAGGCCGCCCTCGGAGAGGTTCCTGGCTGCGTGGTCAGGCCGGCTCTGCATCCTCATTGTCTCACGACACCCCCCCGAACATGCCTAGAACATGTGTGTGACACTCAGCGGGGGACCGCAGAGGAACTGGGCCATCCACATGGGGCAACCGAGTGAAGACACTTCCATATCAACGATTAGAAAAGGGGGTCAGTTGCAAGGACAGTTCAGCACCCTAAAATGAACGCCCTCCCGGTCAACCGCGGACCACGTGTCTCCTCAGCGCGGAGCTGAGCAATCCCTATCACCTGCTGACCCCTAGCTGCTCGGAGGGAGCACAGCACGCCGTGCACGTGCGGGGCGCGGGCGGGTGCAAGGCGGGGGGGGGGGGGGGGGGGGGGCACCGTGAGTGGCAGGCTGTCCGTCTGGGTGTGAGTTCGTGGTGACATTGCCTCGGTCTCCGTTCCTCAGGCCACAGTCCCATCTTTAGGCCTCGCGAGGCTGGATGCATATGCATTGTTCTAAGCCATCATTTCCAACCCCCTTTTGATTTTTTACTTTAAAAAATATATATATATAGCCCTGACCGGTGTGGCTCAGTGGATGGATGGTCGGCCTGCGGACTGAAGGGTCCCAGGTTCGATTCCGGTCAGGGGCATGGACCTTGGTTGCGGGCACATCCCCAGTAGGGGGTGTGCAGGAGGCAGCTGATCGATGTTTCTCTCTCATCGATGTTTCTAGCTCTCTATCCCTCTCCCTTCCTCTGTAAAAAATCAATAAAATATATTTTAAAAAAATATTTTTTTATTGATT
>NW_005871124.1:2020249-2049459 GCF_000147115.1 Myotis lucifugus | reverse complement strand
AGTCCCCAGGCCGACGCTCTATCCAGTGAGCCAAACCAGCTAGGGCTGTTTTTGTTTTTTTAATGCAATCTTTTTTTAAAAATATATTTTTATTGATTTCAGAGAGGAAGGGAGAGGGAGAGAGAGGTAGAAACATCAGTGATGAGAGAGAATCATGGGTCAGCTGCCTCCTGCACGCCCTCTACTAGGGATTGAGCCCACAACCCGGGAATGTGCCCTTAATCAGAATTGAACCCGGGACCCCTCAGTCCGCAGACTGATGCTCTATCCCCTGAGCCACACCAGCTAGGGCTATGTTTTTGTTTTTGGGTTTTTTTAAATGATAAATTGAGCTTGTGTTCCTTTCAAGCTCCTATGGGTGGTGGGTCGCTAGGCGGCTCGACATGTACAGTGATTGCAAGGTGTTCAGATGCCGGAAACCCAAGTGTCACCAGAACTTTGAAAAGCAGCGCACTCCTCACAAGGGCAGGGGGCCTAGCGCTTCCTGTGGAGCAGCTGGCCAAGAGCTTACAGCAGATAGTTCACTTGATTTTGAAAACCTGGCAAGGAACCTGGCTCAGACCAGGGAAAGCTGGCGGATGTAAGGAAGTCAGGAGATCAAGCAGAAACGAACGCCACGCTACGTGTGTAATGAACAGGTTGGAGAAAAATAAGAGCCGCCGAAAGTTCAGGATTTCAAAGAAGTGAAACAAAACATGTGTCTCCTCCGGGCCCCCTTTTGTGTGCAAAGGAGCGCAGCTGCAAGACGCAACGGCCCAGAAACCACAGCAGGGTGTGGGCACGGACGCCTTTGAGATCTTACTGTTTAACCATTTCTCTGAGCGCGTTGGAAAATCTCCTTTAGAGACAGAACATCTAAATTATTCATTCATTTTTACATAAGGTGACTCAAATGAAAAGGTGACAAAAATGCATTTCTTCGCCCTGGCCGGTGTGGTTCAGTGGATAGAGCGGCGGCCGGCAGACTGAATGGCACGCGGTTTGATTCCAGTCAAGGGCACCTGCCTGGGTTGCAGGCTCCATCCCCGGCCCCAGCTTTTTATAGGAGGTCTTATGCTTGCACGGGCCACACACAATTCCTCTAGACTTGATAATGATGGGCACTTCCAATGCTTGATGGTCACCGTGGAGAAACTTGGGAAGCACAGGTAATCGATTGACATGTCTCATCATCCGTTGAAAACTGTACAACAGTGGACATGACATTGAAAGTCTCTGGCAGCTCTTCCTTTGGTGGACAGATGACATATTGAAATTGCTTATCGTGATGGAAATGGACGCTGAATCCAAATGTATCTTCTAATCAGGCGCTTGCGAATAAACATGAGGACTCACGTGCCGATGACAGCACGCGGCTGGGGCACCAGAAAAGTGGGACTCAGCCACAAAAGGATCCGGGTACCCGACCCCCATGGAGCTGGCGCTTCGGGGGCGCTGGGGCCCTGCCCTCCCTGCCTCCGGGCGGCCCCTGGGAAGCCAGCAGGCTCAGGATGCTAACTGTGGGGACTTGCTCAGAGCTGGGCTCACACCTTCTGGCATCCAACACCAGCCCAGTTTTAAATAACAACAGCGCTATTTTGGTGCCCTCAGCCTATTTTCACCATCTGGCGCACCCTCATGCCTTTCAGACAGGAAAACCATCCGGGGACTAGCAGCTCCCCACCGACACCAACGGGAGACCTTCAGGTCACCTGACACCAATGGGAGACCTTCAGGTCACCTGACAAGCTGCCTCGCTGCAGCCTGCAGCCTCTTAACTCTGAGCAACAGGCTTTACAAAACCGCCTTCTACAAAGGTCAACAGAGTGAAAGTTTGATTGAAAATAATCTTTTTTTTTGTATAACAGGTGATGACAATCTTAAAATATCCAAGAGACTAAGTGGAAGAAAAAGCACTCCTCCCCCTGGGCGGTGTGGCTCAATGGATAGAGCGTGGGCTCATGGACTGAAGGGTCCCAGGTTTGATTCCGGACAAGGGCACATGCCTGGGTTGCAGGCTCCATCCCCGGCCCCAGTCAGGGCACGTGTGGGAGGCAAGCAATCGATGTGCCTCTCTCACATCGATTTTTTTGGTTTCTTCTCTCTCTGCATCCTCCACACTCTCTAAAAAAAAATTAAATTTGCCGAAACCAGTTTGGCTCAGTGGATGGAGCGTCGGCCTGCGGACTGAGGGGTCCCAGGTTCGATTCCGGTTGCGGGCACATCCCCAGTGGGGGATGTGCAGGAGGCAGCTGATCGATGTTTCTCATTAATGTTTCTCTCTATCTCTCTCCCTTCCTCTCTGTGGAGAATCGGTAAAATATATTTTTAAAAAATTAAATTTAATTTTTAAAGCACTCCTCTGCCTGAGGCAACGGTGACATGGTGGCCCAGAGCTGTCCTCTGTGCTCTCCTGGGGGTGACACTGAGGGCAGGCATTGGTGGAACCAAGAGGAAAATTAGCTCATTAGTAAAATGGTTCTCAGTGGGCCTAGCTTTTCATAAATCTGTGGTAATTTTGTGAGTCTGAATTTTCTGCAGTAGAATCTGATGTTGGGAGTCACATTCACTAGCCCCTTTTTACTGATCAAAAGAGCTACCCTAGCCCAGCCGGTGTGGCACAGTGGTTGAGCATCATCATTGATATGTCTTTTAAAAAATATTTTTTTATTGAATTCAGAGAGGAAGGGAGAGGGGGAGAGAGAAACATCCATGATGAGAGAGAATCATGGACCGGCTGCCTCCCGCACGCTCCCTACTGGGGATGGAGCCCGCAACCTGGGCATGTGCCCTGACCGGGTATTGAACCCAGGAACCTTCAGTCTGCAGGCCGACGCTCTATCCACTGAGCCACACTAGCTAGGGCTTTACTTCATATTTTAAATAAAAATTTTGAGTTGAAAAGCATAATGTGAATGAACATCAGAAGAGAACTAGCAGAAAGTGTGAGGCTCGCACATGGAGGGGTTTTCGGGAGCATAACTGAGGAGACAGGGACTCGGGGATGGATCTTGACACCCGCACCAATGAAGGTACCTGTTCGACATGGGGACGCCTGGGGACCCTGAGCTCGCCTCCTCCCAGGACACCCCGAATCCACAGCTACCCACGGACCAACCTCCTCAAAAGTGCCTTCACCTGGCCGGGCAGCTCCGGCTCCGGAGGCCTGGGCCTGAGCTTGGGCCTGGGCGGGGAGGCCAGGTGGGGGCAGGTAGGAGGGGGGTCAGGAGGGGGGGCATGTGAGGACTGTAGGGCAATGCGACGCTTAGGGCCAGGAGTCAGCTCCAGCCACAGGAGACAAAGCAAAGGCAAACTCGCTGGGCCCCAGGAGCGACCACACGGATGGAAACTGCCCTGAAGGCGCCGAGCGCACACCTGCCAGCCATTCCTCAGCCCCGCTCAGCCCCAGGCCCCAGGTCCCCTCGGCAGCCCTCCCTTTGCATATCCCATCCCCCCATCCCCTTTCTTCAAATTCAACTAAAAATATGTATTTTTATTGATTTCAGAGAGAAGGGGAGAGGGAGAAACATCCATGATGAGAGAGAATCACTGACCAGCTCCCCCTGCACGCCCCGCACTGGGGATGGAGCCCGCAACCCAGGCCTGTGCCCTGACTGGGAATCGAACTGTGACCTCCTGGTTCATAGGTCAATGCTCAACCACTGAGCCACGCCAGCTGGGCTCAATTATCTTTAATCACCATTTGAGATGGCTGTTCAGCCTGCCCCGCACCACCCACCATGCCCACCTTTCGCTTCTTTTTTTTCAATCCTTCAATATTTTCCATTGATTTTAGGGAGAGTGGAAGAGAGAGGGAGAGACAGAAACATTGATGTGAGAGAGACACATGGATGGTTGCCTCCTGCAGGAGCCCTGACCAGGGCCGGGCCCGGGGAGAAGCCTGCAACCCAGGTACAAGCCCTTGACCGGAATCGAGCCAGGACCCTTTGGTCCTCAGGCTGACGCTCTATCCATTGAGCTATACCGGCAAGGGCCCCACCTTTCGCTTCTTACACTCTCCCAGGGCTCCTGGCCCTAACACGCAGCACCCCAGCTTTGAAGGCCTGCACCTCAGGAACGAGCCCCCAACATATCTGCTTTGAAACCACCGGGAGGACTCACCGCCTTGGGGGGCGCTGGGGGGGCTGCGCGGTCCTGGCCTCCCGGGAGCTCTTCCCGCATCTGGATCCGAGCTCTTCGGCTGCCACCAGGGCCACCTCTCAGGGCCACGGAGTCCTGGAAGGGCCACCACCTGCGGGCACAGCCGGAGGCACCGCGCGGCCTAGGAAAGAGCCTCTGAGCCCAGGGCCCCGCTGCCCCAGGGCGGCCCCACCCGCAGCTGCAGCCGCTTCAGCTCCCAGGCCGCCGCCCCTCTTCCGCCCCACGCCCCGCAGCTGCGTGCGTGCGTCCAGGCCTGTGCTAAGCATGTGTATAATACGGGTGGCTCAGTGGTTGAGCGTCCACCTATGAACCAGGAGGTCAGGGTTCGATTCCCGGTCAGGGCACAGGCCCGGGCTGCGGGCTCCATCCCCAGTGTGGGGCGTGCAGGAGGCAGCCGGTCCATGATTCTCTCTCATCACTGATGTTTCTCTCCCTCTCCCTTCCTCTCTGACATCAATACAAATATGCAAACATGATATACAATCCTGGTATGTGTGTATGTAGAGATTTACTGTGTTAAACATCATTTGTTACCCCATCTGGGAAGATGCTCCAAGTCCCTTGTCATAATAGAAAATTTAAAAGTCAACTGAGATACAACAACAAAGAATGTGTGTCTCCCTGTGGCCTTGTCCCCTTCATCCCGAATCTCCCACACTCCTACCCAAGGGGGCCCCCTATGCTCTGGCCTGTGCGGCTCAGTGGTTGAGCGTCCACCCATGAACCAGGAGGTCAGGTCAGGGCACAGGCCGGGTTGCCGACTCCATCCCCAGGGTGGGGTGTGCGGGAGGCAGCCGGTCCATGATTCTCTCTCTCCCTTCCGCTCTGAAATCAATAAAGATGTATTTTTTTAAAGAAAAAACTATTACATAGTTCTTTAAAAAAAAAAAAAACACCCACAAAAAAACACCCAACAGCAATAACAAAGGGCCCCCTAGCGCCGACCGCGTGGGCCGTGTAACCGCAGCCTCTAGAGGGCGCCACACCCCAGCCGCCCGGGCTGCGCGTCCTCGCGTCTCGCCCCCGCCTCCCCCCCTCCCCCGCCCCCCACGCTCTGCGGATCGCTCTCCCGCCGACCACGGGCAGCGAGGACGGACAGCAGCAGCCCCCCTCGCTTGCAGCCGGTGCTGGGGACCCCGCGGGAGCCCCAGATAGCGAGGGGCTTCCCCTTTGAAGTTCGCGGCGGGGGGGGGGGGGGCGGACTCTCCTTTACCCACGACCCCGCCCGGGGCAGGGCCTGTGACTCTGCAGAGTCTGCGAGGGGCCCTCCCTGCCCCCAAGCCTCCCCTCAGGCTCCCGCAGCCCCAGGACCCTCTGGTCTGAATTTGGGGTGTCGGTGGGGAGGGAGCTCAGGAGGTGCTGGGATGCTGTGACGAGAGCCGGGCCTGTGTTGGTGGCACTGCCAGGCCTGAGCCGCAGGATCTGTTGTGGCTGCTTCAGCAGGGAGCACTGGGAATAGCTAGGTGTTTCTTCTCTCTCTCTCTCTCTCTCTCTCTCTCTCTCTCTCTCTCTCTCTCCTCTTGTTTTAAAAAATATATTTTATTGATTTTTCACAGAGAGGAAGGGAGAGGGATAGAGAGTTAGAAACATCGATGAGAGAGAAACATCGATCAGCTGCCTCCTGCACACTCCCTACTGGCGATGTGCCCGCAACCAAGGTACATGCCCTTGACCGGAATCGAACCTGGGACCCTTCAGTCCACAGGCCGACGCTCTATCCACTGAGCCAAACCAATCAACAAGACTTTGTCTTTGACCCCTGGTCTTAGGGACAGGAGGGGACTCTAGGAGACTGTCCATAGCTCCCCTCCCATCTCTGGGTAGAAGGCTGGGGTGAGGAGGGAGAAGCAAAGGCTTGAGGTGAGAAAATCTCTCTCTCTCTCTCTCTCAAATCAATTTAAAAAATTTAAATAGCAACTCCCCCAGCTAGAACCCCAAATGATTTTGATTCATAAAATAAGTATTATATATGACATAAGTATTACATATAGTCATTAGCATATATCATAATCCGTGTGGAAGTTTCATGCGATATTACTAGCCATACTTCAGGTGTGTGGCAGATTACACAGGGTCTATGGACGGGATCACCCAGGATGAGCATGGACGTTCTGTCATCGGGACAAATTCAGTTTTATGAGAATCTTACTTTGTCTTCTTCTGGCTCATTTTGACCAGACAAATCCACCAGGGGCCACGGGAACTCCTCATCCAGCTGTTTGTCTGTTCTTCGGTTATTCTTCCCATTTTTAAACTTTATTGAGGAATAACTGAGAAATATAATTGCACATAAAGTATACAGTGCAATGATTTATATCATCTATTTGTAGAATGATGACTACAATCAGGATAATTAACACACCCATCACTCACATAGTTAACAGTGTGTGGGGGGGGGAGGATGTTTAAGGCTGACTCTGCACCCTTTTACCTACATCATTTCCTCCTTTGGCTAATCAGAAATATATATATATATTTTAAATGTTTTTTATTGATTTCAGAGAGGAAGGGAGAGGGAGAGAGAGAAACATCCATAATGAGAGAGAATCATGGATTGGCTGCCTCCTGCACGCCCCGTACTGGGGATCAAGCCCACAACCTGGGCACGTGCCCTGACCAGGAATGGAACCCAGGACCCTTCAGTCCGCAGGCTGACACTCTATCCACCGAGCCAAACGGGCTAGAGCGTAATCAGAAATATTATTGCTCAAATCAGAACCTCTTGTAGCTTCTAGAAATCTCTACATTAGTGGTGAGCAATCTTTATTTTCCCTCACAAGAGCCAACTTAGGGGGAAATGGTGTTTGTGAGCTACATACATTTGCACTGCAAATGAAAATAGCTTTTCGTCCCATGGGGGGTGTGTACCTCCTCCCAGGGTGGAATGCCTGCGCCACCGGGTGGGTTTATATGAGAAAACCAGGTCGCTTTCCAGTTGCTAAAAGGTTAACTGGCAGAGTCGAGAATTAGTCACATGATTGTCCCCCTGAATTAGCTGAGCCGGGGAAGGTGTAGCTGAATAGAAGGGCATAGAACCCTTCCTACCAGCGGTAGCTTCGTTTCTCCTCCTGTGATTAATCCATTAGACTTGTTTTGATCCAATACAGGAGACCAACTTGCCACGAATGAATCCTGCGCTCAGCTTGTTCCTAAGGCGCAGCGAGAAAGGCCAGCGCTCCTAAGAGGCTCTAACGGGAGTCCGAAGCGAACCTACTGGAATTGGAGGCTTTAAAATATATATGTATCTCACAAAAAAGAAGTGCTTGCCCTGGCCGGTGTGGCTCAGTGGATAGAGTTTCCGCCCGCAGACTGAAGGGTCCCAGTCAGATTCTGGTCAAGGGCCCGTACCTCGGTTGCAGGCTCCATCCCCAGCCCAATGGATGTCTCTCTCACATCGATGTTTCTCTCGGTGTGTCTCTCCCGCTCCCTTCCACTCTCTCTAGAAACCGATGGAAAATATCCTGGGTGAGGCTTGGCAACAACAAGGCGTTACTGTGTTAGGCAGATGTTTGCATGCGGATCATAACTGAGGTTAGTGCGTGCTCAACACATCTACTTAGCAGACTCGTCTCGCCGGCCCCTACGTGAGCAAAGCGAGGGTTCAAATAATGTGTCTGTGAGGCCGCGGGGCCCCTTCAAACCGCCTGGGTTCCGATCCCTGCAAAGCACGTGAGCTCAGCGAGCTCCGCTGTGCGCCCTCCCCGGCGGAGGGGCCACAGCCAGGGCGGTGGGGGCGAGGCCTGACCCAAGATGGTAGATGCGGGAACTTCTTAGTGATGCGGCAGCGGAGGGAGAACCCACAGAAGATTCAGAAAACTCGGAGAAATCACATGATAGGAGAGGCTTCCGGCTTCATTTCCTTTCACTTGCAGTTTCGGGCGGGCATGTCCCTTCCCGAAGCAAGACAATAGGGTTGTCTGCCAGGCCTTCATTCTCAAATGGCTTCTCATTGTTAGAAATGATTTAATGTTTTTCTCTCTCCCTCTCCCTTCCTCTCAGAAATCCATTAAAAAATACATAAAAGGGGGCGGGGGCGCTGCAGGGGATTAAAGGGGGGAAAGGGAACATAGGTAATACTTTCCACAATCAAGAGAAAAAGTGATTTAAAGACCCTGGGCATTTATGAGGGGCCATGGAAGCTACGCAAGTTGCCTTTATTTCCGCATTTCCAGTTTTATGCAATTTGATTACATTTTCTGCTTCGGTAGTAAATTTGGAACGCACAAGGAAAAGGACCCCATATCTTCAAATGCAACACTTGCTAGAGCCCCCCCCCCCCATATCATCTAATAAGGAGAACTAATCCTTGCCGCTCAGCCTTTTGAATTGAAATAGATTTGACATCTACCATCGCGTAAACGTCAGGTTCAAGGTTCCCTTTGTTCTCTGTGAAGGGCGGTGTAACCTGTTTGGGGCACACACCTCCACGTTCTCTCCTCTGGGGGTGCAGCGGCTGCTCGTGGGGGTAGACTTGATGACCAAATCGCATCCACGCGGCTGCGAAATGCCAGCGATCTATTCGGGGAAAGAAGACGTGTCCCCGACGCTGCAGGAAAGATCCGTCGCTGTGCGAGGCAGCCGGAGCCACAGTCCAAAGGCGCGCCTGGGCCCCCCCAGCGCCGCCCGCAGCGGCCGGGAGCTCATCCCAGGCGCCGCCTCCGCCCCTTGGATTCATTTGACCAAGACTTTAAGACAAAGAAAACAATTGCTCCTTCTCCTCTCTCCCCGCGAGCAACCGCAGAAAAGCCATTGAAGCTCTTGGAGCTGATTTTTTTTTGTTTTTTAATCCTCACTCAAGGACACGCTTTTGTCATTGATTCTTCCAAGAAGGGAGAGGGAGAGAGAGAAGAGAAACATGGATCGGCTGCCTCCCGCCCTGCAACCACCCGAGCCCCCCCACCCCCGCTCCAACCCCCCGGCCCGGCTGCAAGTCTTTCGTGGCTAAGAGGAGGGGATTTCATCTACCTCGGGGTTCTGAGAACGGAATAAGCCAGTCTTTTCCTGCAGCCTTGTTTTATAGAAAAGACACCACACATACAATGCTATCTGGTGACATCATTTAGTGAATACGCAGGGAAAAAATTCCATAGGAATTTTCCAAAGCAAACGATACAGGAAAGCTGACCTCGTCCATGAAAGTCACCCCCCAAGCATCAGCAAGAACCCCTCGGGGGAACCCGTCCAGCCAGCGTCTCAGAAGATGGTTTTGCTAATTTCAGCCGCAAAGCGCACGGTAAACAGAAAGCAACCCCCACCATTTTCTTCGCTTTTCTCTAGAAAGGAGGAGGGCCGCCGGGTCCCCCCCAAGCACACGCCTCTGTTGCTCTAAAGCAGCGGTTCTCAACCTGTGGGTCGCGACCCCATTGGCAGTCGAACGACCCTTTCACAGGGGTCGCCTAAGACCATCGGAAAACACATCTATCATTACATATTGTTTTTGTGATTAATCACTATGCTTTCATTGTGTTCCATGTGTAACAATGAAATTGGGGGTCACCACAACATGAGGAACTGTGTTAAAGGGTCGCGGCATGAGGAAGGTTGAGAACCGCTGCTCTAAAGCAACTCACAGGGCGCCCAGCATCTCGGCTGCAAATAGATCATGTTGTTTCTGAGACAGAAATTGCTGTGGGCGGCGGCAGCCAGCGCGCTTCGTGCTAAGCCCGGGCTTTGTGTTCGCTTCTCACTGAATCGGGGGTAAACACCCGGGGCCAAACGCACGCCCGGAGCCGGGCGCGTGGCTCAGCGCGCCGATTCGTTTGCCATTTGCTCTGGGACGTTGGGCCGCGGGGGTTGCGGGCGGAAAGTCTCGGGCACTTTCCTTTTCTAAAAGGAACATTGGACCGACCCGGACACCGTCCTCTTCTTGCTCCTGAACCCCAAGTGAGAAAATCAGACCCGAGCAATCTTGTCCCCCAAACGGGGGAGCCTGTCACGTTCTACCCCCCGCCCTGGAGCAGCCATTCAAACCGGGAGCCGTGGCCACTCCCAGACAAGCACCACCAATTCCTTTGGAAGGTCTCGCTCCCACAGACAGGACATGATTACTGTTCCCGAATTTACCAATTGTTTGTCTCTTTTATTTTTTATTTTTATTCATTCATTCATTTATTTATTTATTAAATATATATTTTATTGATTTTTACAGGGAGGAAGGGAGAGGGATAGAGAGCTAGAAACATCGATCAGCTGCCTCCTGCACACCCCCCACTGGGGATGTGCCCGCAACCCAGGTACATGCCCTTGACCGGAATCGAACCTGGGACCCTTCAGTCTGCAGGCCGACGCTCTATCCACTGAGCCAAACTGGTCAGGGCTTTTTTTTTTAAATATTTTTTTTATTTCAGAGAGGAAGGGAGAGATAGAAACAATGATGAGAGGGAATCATGGATCGCTGCCTCCTGCACCCCCCCTTCCCCCACTGGGGATCGAGCTCCGGCCTGTGCCCTGACCAGGAATGAACTGTGACCTCCTGGTTCATAGGTCACTCAACCACGGAGCCACACCCCCCGGCGACCCCTGTTTTAGTGGGCGGGGCGGGGAGTCACACGGGAGCTTGGCAGAGGGGCAGGTGATGGCAGCAAAGCTGTCAGTGCGTCTAATCCTCAGGCGAGTGACCGTGCAGATCCGCCCCAGCACCCCCGGCCTCCATTTGGACTGTTGTTGCATTTCTGCGGCTGAAAAGAAATAGCCCACGAATACGATTCGTACCCTGCGAGGTGGCCCTTTACCTTTGGGGAGAGCAGTGGTGGGAGGGGAAAGCCAGTTGCCATGTCCCTCACGCATGACGGGCAAGAGCCAGGCGCCCCCCTTTGTGGTGGAGCCAGTCTGCTCGGGGTGTTAACTGCAAGGTATGCGACAAGAACCCCATAGTTTGAGGGCTCCTCAAGGGGTCAGTCCCATCAAGCTCTTGTCAATGGGCCAGCTTTGTTGATCATCACACATACAAATCGGGTTTCTGTACCCCACAAGCAACGCGAGAAGAGCCCACAACGAAACTTCCTACTTCAAGATAAAGTCACAAGCATCTGCCCTGACATGGATGGCTACCAAATGGGATCCCCCCCGTTTTAATATCCCCCAAAGCAGGCTGATTTGGCCTACCTGCATCTTACACAGCATCTGTGACTTGAGGAAATGCAGTATATTCTAATGCTCTTGGAACGTAAGATCTTTTTCAGATAGATGACAGCTCAAACCACTCCCATTCTTTAGTTTTGTACATTTAAGTCGAATGTCTTTAAAATAACTCATTTTTTACATGGGTCTGAAATGTTTGATGGAGGAATCTCTTTAAAAAATATTTCTATTGATTTCATAAAGGGAAAGGGAGATAGATCAATGAGAATCACCAATGGGCTGCCTCCTGCACGCCCCCTTCTGGAGACTGAGCCTGGAACCCCTGCGTGTGCCCTGACAGGGACTCGAACCCTGACCTCCTGGTTCATAGGTCAACACCCACCACTGTGTCCCACGGGCAGCGCAACTTTCACTTAACTCCCATGAAAACATGTGCCCTGCTTCATTGCTCATTTATTTAAATGAACTTTTAAACACCAAAGTGTTTGCTGAATCTTGATTTTAGAATGAACAGTTGTTAGCAAGTACATCACAACTCAATTTTTGAACTTGGATGTGAATATGCTTTGAATATACAGTGAGGGCAGAATTACAAATACTTCCCTTTATAAACTCTGTTCAAATCACACCTCTAATTTACCTTCCATTTAGAATTTCAATAAATAAAAGGGAAAGCCGGCATTTAATTTATAAAGTTTTATTTTTGTATATGTGCTAAATCTTAGGACCTGTGGACAATCTTCAGTCAGTCTCGGCTGGAAAAAGGCTGAGAAGTGTGTGATCTGGTGGTGAAATTTCCTTTTGGGAATCTGGGTTTCAAAATAAAAACATTTTACTGATTTCCAAGTTTAAAACATGATGGATCTTTCCCCCTTTTTTCTCACACCTCTTAAGTTTGGAGGAGAAGTGCTACATTTTGTTTGCAAACAAACGAATTGTCAGAAATACAATCGGCAGCAAGGTAATACATTGAGCATTTCTGTAGTGAATTATCACACCCCAAAACTTGCCAAACACTAAACACTCACATTGGTGCGGGACCAATTCCGATTGAGCCCTACTGGGAAACCAGTACTGAATGGTTTTCCCGTAACACAAAACTGGGGGGAAGGTGTGTTCTACTCGCTCGGCAGTATGTAGGTACCTTCAAACTAGAGACCAAAATCGGGCACTTATAATGAATGAAAAGGCAATTTTCTTATCCAGTTACAATTCTAAATAAGGCAGGATATCCACCAAATGAACCACAAAATTCAGCAGAGTTCTTGGGAGAACCGAAGCTGGAAAAATACTAAAAAAACAAAAACAAAAAAAACACTGAAAGGAACTATTTTGGAGTTATCTGAATATTGACTGCTGCTTTCGTTTAGAAATGCAATTCAAATAAAAAAGGACCCTCATCTTTTTAACCACTACAAGGATTAAATACTTAAGTAGTTGTTATTCACTAATAAAAGTTAATCATGAAAAAATATAAAACATTTTAATAATTCTAAATTTGTATACATAAGAGCTAAAAGACACAAGGCTGGGAAATTATTACTGAGAAAAATCAACGAAAGACAAAAACCCCCAAATAGGATTGTGTTATTTCTGCCTCTACAATGCTGAACATGGAATTTGGTTGGTGGAGGGCTTAGAAACAGCAGCAATATGGTTTTTACCAAGTTGTGCACTAAAACACTTAGATCCAACAGGGCAAAGCCCTTGCTCACAGATGAACAGTGAAAATATCTTCAGTCTTTATGTTAACAGCTTCTACCGTCTTCTAGAAAGTAATCATGCCATTTAGAATTCTGGGGATACTTCTTCGAAAGGAAGACTAGCGATTCCGCAACAAACATTGAAAGTAGGAAATATATATATGGCTCAAGAAATCAGTTGAGGGATAAATAATCTTTAGGCACTTTGAAGACTTGAAGTTTAAAATGTGCCATTTATGTTCAGAAAAAGATCTCAAAATCACCACTACGTTGCTCTTACAATAACATGCATCTTAAAATTTCCGGTTATACATTAATGCTTGTTTAAGAGTTAAATATAGAAAATAATTTGCACAAACAAACAAAAAATAACTCTGTTGTTCATTTCCCCTTGATCCTGGTCACAACAGAGACCACTCTTCCTCAAATGGAGGGGAAAAGGAGTCACCAGCCCTCACCTGGCACAAGGGGACTTGTACACAGAAAGCAGCCTTCTAAAACGTCAAGCCATTCAAGCTGCTAAATGAAGTACATTTGGTAAGGAGTGGGGAATGCCAGTCACCTCTCGGATGGTGAGATGGTGTATTTAACGATGGCAACTTGTCCAAATCAGGTGACCCTATTGCTAAGGAAGCTTGGAATTGAGCAACTTTTAAATGAAAAACGACCAACTGGAATTGAAACAGCTTCCGTCAAACTGAACACACTCAGATGTAATATATTTAAGGTAAAAAACAGGATCTATCTGGCGTCAAAATTTCCTAGTATCACAGAAAACCTAGAAGCGCAGACTGACTGCAGAGAACTGCGAGTAAGATACCCACAGCTTCATCTCAAATATCTCCCCCTTTGATCACAATTTTGTCTCTGCTTTGATCGGTTCCAACCACAGCCTGTTGACAGAACGTTTTCCTGTTAACTGAACTTTAAAAAGTACAACTAAGCTTGTGCTCATTAAATACACATGTATATAAAAAACATACAAAAAGTACAAGATTGAGTCTGTTAGGAAGCGTCTACAGGGTCAGCATCCTGTTTTCTCTAAATCCTTAGTGAAGGGCCGAAGGTCAGACCTCTCTGTGCACAAAAACTCCAGGGGCCTGACCTGGATTCAGCGCATGCCGAGGCACGCTCCGCACAGCACTAACTTGAATATGCAGTCCTTCAGAAAACAAGGACAAAAAAACAACCACACACCAAGACATAAAGTTCTTCTTAAATCAAATTCTATTTGTGAATTGAGCAAAATAATTTCTATAAAACAAAACAGCAAAATATTTAAATAGAATAGGGTGAACTGTATCTGTGTGCAGGGGTATTTGGTTTTTAGACAGGTTCCAAAAACTTACACATATTCAAGTTACCAATTCTCTTGTCAATACAGTATCAACCGATGCGTTTATCTTTAAGTAAGTGTTTATTCTGAAATCACAATACCTCAATCACGGTAACTAACCAGTAGTTTCCTCTTTAATCAAACCCTGCTTCAAATGTTAACCCTATCTGGGATCAGGGAAAAGGAGCTAGGACGATTCTTGCTTTCAAGTAAAACTGGCTGAGCAAACTCAACCGGACGCGTTGGTGTACTGACACCGAGCTCTGTGGGGCTGAGGACTTCCGCTTCGCTGGGATCCAGAAGGAAAGTTCGAGAAGACTCACCTAATAAGCTCTACCAAAGAAACAAAACAAGCACACCAAATACAGTCTTCTATTAGGCTCCGAGCATCCTGACATAGCAAAGTTTTGCATATTTGTCTTAAATGTTTTGAAATTCCCATCACTGACACTCAAGTCTCTCTATCCCACCCAGAGATTGAACTGTCAAACATCAGGTGTAAGCCACGGATGTGAAACGAACTGAAAACCGCCTGTTCGCCACGTTTCTCCCCTTGTTTTCTAGTTTATGTTCTAGGCAGAAGGAAAAGCTGAGCGCGACAGCTGTCGCCCGGGACAGCCGCTGTCCTGGTGATCTGTCCTCACTGGCTACACTAACCTGTGGGAAGCCATGCTAAATGTCACAGCGTAACTACAGCTTCGAAAGGATGAACCTAAGATCAGAGTAAAAGGCAATGAAAAAGATCTAGAAACAAGGTCACATCACCGATTTTCCACATCAACCGAGTCATTGCAAGGCTAGCAGCCCTACACTGACCAGAATGAAACTGACTCCAGTGGCAGAGAATGAACACGAAGCTATCGGTGCGGGTGACATGGATGGGCTGTTTGGTGGCGGTTGGGCTATTGTGTGTTTTGGTGAAGGGGCTGGCCTGACTGCCGCGAGGCAGAACACTGGCTGCCGAGTGCACTGGGGAGAACGAGAAAATGAACTTCTGTTGTTTTTGTAGATCTGAGAGTCTCATCAAGAAAAAAGGTTCTTGCTTAAGAATTAACAGTCAAACATTAATATACTATATACACCTTTGCCATTTACACATTAGCATCAGGCCATTTATTACAAAACACTATACACTTTCCACTGCAGGCGGGTTATATATGGACAGCAAATTTCTGCAGATAAGACAGTGAATAAACTTTCCACTCCATGTTGATTAGGAATAGTTTTTTTTTTTTTGTTGGGGTTTTTTTTTTTTGTTTTTTGTTTTTTTTTAGTTTTAAATATTAGCCAGACACAGAAAAAGGTTGGACTGTAAGGCCTGGGTGCACAGTCTTGATGGAACCAGTTAGGCGTGTGCGTTTCACTGATCCTTCGTCTGAGGCGGGGACACTTCTTCGCTGCCTTCGTAGTTTTCTTGTGCTCGTTGGCCAGCTCTCTGAGGGTTGTTCATGTGATGCGCCGCGGGGCCGGTGTATGGCTGTCCGTGCACATGGTTGTTCTGCGAGGGGAGAGGACACAGGCATGTTAACATGGTCATGTATGAACCTGAAACTTCATAAGCATGGGCTGAAGGTGGTGGACATGTAAACACTTCCTTTATCCCTGGGACTTACAAAGAATAAAAATGCTTGGCCTCACGGTGGGGACAAAAAAAAAAAAAAAGTCTGAAAGAGAAAAGCTAGCCTAAATGCAAACCCCAAAGCCCCATATAAGCGCAGCGCGGGTCTGCATAACCTGTGGCCAAAGGGATTTTCAGATCCAAGTCTGACAAATAAAGGACCACAGTTCATTCAGAAACAATTACCTGTGAGCCGGAGCACATGTATTCTAACTCTTCCAAGCACCTAAAATGTGCATACGCTGCCCCTAACCTGCCCGCTTTTCTGCACATTCCCACCAGCCAGGCCGAGCTGATTTTTCTGATTAACTTTCTATAATTTGTATTATGCAAAGTCGAACATGCAATTTCTAACCATTGAACTTACTTCTACCCCCCCACCCCCGAGATATGGGAAAGTATGGCTCCTGCACTGGCAGCAGCATCTCCTGGGAACTTGTTAAAAAAGCCGCATCGGCAGCTGGGGTGGGCAGGGCCGCACTCCGCGCTGTAACAAGCCCACCAGGGGGCTTTGATGCCTGTAAAGCTCTGAGTTAATCACATTGGGCTTTAGAAAGAACTCTCATTTAGAAAGTTTCTTCATCCTAATTTTATTTAGTTATTGATTTTACAGCAAATTTATGGACCTGTCAAATCCTTGATTCTCCCCCAACCATTTTTACTGTCTCGCTTAGGCTAAATAACCAAGAAATCCTTACTTTATTGCCATATCTCAATGTCTTCACAATCCATCTGCAGGCTAAGCCTAACAGGAGATGTTGTCATGATCCTTTGCACTAAACACTATCTTTTTACGTTGACACGAATTCTCGCCATTTTGCCAACTTTCCCTCCTAGTAAAAGAGGGGCACCTATCTGACCAGAAAAACACCACAGAGGCAAGTTCCAGCACACCCCATCACGCCTCCCTCCAACAGGCCCCGTCTGATCACGCCGCCAAAGCTCCTCTAGATAATCCCTCTATTACTTTCATTACAACAAAAAAACGAAGCCTTTAAATATGGCATAAAACTTGATTCCTGGGGATAAAAACACACACCGCCACCCACTTACCTGTTGATACTGAGATCCGGGGGAGTGGGGGTACAGCGGGGCATCTTCGGGGGGAGGCGACTCATGCTCATCCGGCGCATCTTGGTCATCTGGCTCCTAGTGTTAGAGATTTAAAGAGAGAGTCATAGAGGCAAACTCAAGTTTATTTTAACGTTCTATTTGAAATAAAAAATTAAAAGATCTATAAAACTGACCCAGTAACAACTTTTGTTTTACTGCAGATAAACAAATTAAAACAATTGAAAAAAAATTCCTAATTTGGATTCTCTTAGAAATACTGTATTTCAGGCAATTTTATAGAAATTTCTCGAGAAGGCAGCTCTCTCAATTACTTAAGACCACATGTAGTAAGCACTGAAGCAAACCAAGACCCCAACATCATATTTTTACATTATCGTTAACACACAAACACTAGCCTACGAAGTAAAGAATTACTTTGGCTTCTTCCATTCCTATCTGCTGCACACTGGTGGCTTTGTTTACCTCCTCTGGACAGAGTTCACAAGCTTTTGCAAGGGTCATCCTAGCACTATGTGATCTCTCCAAGAAATAACCATTTGAGGTCTCATTGCTTTGCACCGGAGGCGACCAGTTGTTGTACGTGTACTGAGGGTTGCCAGTGTATGGTCGTCTTTCGAGCTCATCTCCAAGCCACTCCACTGCCCAGGTCCACTTTCTTTTCAGATCTCCGTTGCCCTTCGAAAGAAAGGAAAACGATTTGTGCAAAAGGTCTCGGAATCCTTTTCAAAGTGAACTTAAAATGACAACTCCAAATTCTCACGATTCTGTTCTTTTAAAACAGATTCCTTCATTCGGACTCAGATTTCTACAAAATTGAAAGAGAAAATCGTCACCTGCAAAATCTGGTAAGCAACAGGACAGTTGCTAAAGAGAGCCACCATACACTTGATGCACTGGTACGCTCGCTTCTGATAGTGATTCTTAGAGCGCTGGATTGTGTCAAACAGCCCATCTCGGTCGTCGGGGATTCCTTTAAGTGCATTATGAATTCTGAAAGAGAACCAGATATAAAATAAAAACGTCTAAAACCAGAGAGCAGCTAACTTTTACTGAGTGCCTACTATGTGCCACTCAGTATCTTTGACGTAGCCATGTACTCTAACGCTAGACAGTAGGTAGTTACCAATCCCTTGAACAGATGAGAAAATGGGTAGAGGGGTTAAATAGCCTGCCCAAGCTCATGTAGCCGCCTAGCAGTCTGGCTCTTACCAATTTATTAGCAATCCCAAAATGATATTGCTATGTATGTACTTCAAATACACGACCAGAGTGAGTAATACAAACTTTTAAAATTACCGTTTATAACAACTAAGTTTATGAATACTGTACTTAAGCATCAGTTCCTTTTCTAAAACTGCCATTTCCAAAGGTAAGTCACAATCCAGGGACTCTGACACAGTGACATACTTTGGAAATCCAGAATTAACTTGGATTCTAATAATGAGAATATGTGGCAGGCAAAACAATTTTTACCAGCAATACTACAATTGGGCTGCTTGGCCAAGGATGGATGATTTCATTTCAGCTCCTGCCAAACTACAACAGAACAATATGTAGTCAATGATTTATTGTTCTGGCCCTCGATAAGCAATTTAAAAAATGGTTGTAGCCCGAGCCGGTTTGGCTCAGTGGGTAGAGCATCGGCCTGCAGACTGAAGGGTCCCGGGTTCAATTAAGGTCAAGGGCACATGCCCGACTTGCGGCTCCATCCCCAGTAGGGGGCGTGCAGGAGGCACCCAATCAATGATTCTCTCCCATCATTCATGTTCCTCTCTCTCGCCCTGAAATCAATCAAAATATGTAAAAATAAGTAAGCTTAAAAAAAAAAAAAAGATTGTGGGGCAAGAATGTGCCTTGTTCCTTGTGTGTTCAAAACATCACCCGCCAGCAAACAAAATGTGGAATATATCCACATAGTGGGTTATTATTTAGCCACAAAAAAGCAACCAAGTACTGATTTGTGCTCTAACATAGATGAACTTGACAACATTATGCTAAGGAGATAAGCAGTCACAGACGGACAGTTGCATGATTCCACTATATGAAGTGTGCTGGCAAATCCTGACCATTCTGTCTATGAACAGGTAAATCCATAGAGGCAGCAGGTCGGTGGTTTCCAGAGGATGGGGGAATGGGGAGCAACTGCGTATCTGGGTATGGGGTTTCCTTTTAGGGTGATGGAAATATTCTGGAATTAGACAGTGGTAATGGTTGTACCACTGTGAATGTACTAAAAGCCATTCAACTGTATACTACAGTGAATTTTACTTGAGAGAGAAAGATCAATTGGGTGGCTCCCGTATACACCCCGGCTGGGGATCGAACCTGCAACCTTTTGGTGTACAGGACGATGCTCCAACCAAGTGAGCTACCCAGCCAGGGCTCGACTACTTTTACACAACCAAATGTTATCTCTTGTGACCAATTCGAAAATGTAATCTAATTTTAAAAAAGGCCTAGGGCATTAATAAAATGAAAATATTTACCAAAGCCTATGCTAGTTTTTCTTAATAAAAGAAAAAAATTACTATATTAAGCATGCAATCTAGGCAATGAGAGAAAAGAGTAAAAATGAAATAAAGTTACGAGAAGAACTTATTGTTCATTCTTAAGTTTTTGAAATACAAGGGCACCTACCTGTGAGTCTGCCAGGAGTCCTCGATCAGCAAGATTTGCAAAAGCAGATCCAAATAGGGCCGCAGCTCGTAAGTGTAGGAATACGCAACCTGAAAACAGGCCAGACACAGTGAGTACCTCATTTGAAGGAACAACAAATCGAATTATCGATATAGGAATGTTTATTTTTCTTTAACCTGCCACAGAAGTTCACTGAGGACAGTAGATGAGAACTGAGGATTCTCCCAGCAGCAAAAACGAAGCAATTTGACGGTTTCCTCCGAGTTACTGCAATCCTCAATGATTTTCTTCACATAACTTGTTCTCACAAATAAAATGTCTGCCACATTCTGCTGAATTGGCATGATAGGCTGGGATAAATTAGGATCACCAAAAGGGTTGGGAAGAGGAGGATTACCTAGAATACAGATTTGCCATCAATGAAACACCAATAGGCTCCTTCACAACAGTACAGCTTCCAGCATACAAAACTGCTTATGGGCTTTTAAGTTTCTATTTTAGAAAAAACAGCATAAACTTTCAGTCTTGTTTTATATTTATTTATTCAAATTTTTAATAGAAGGATTCTTTTTTAAAGAAACATTTTTATTGATTTCAGAAGGGAAGGGAGAGGGAGAGAGAATCAATGATGAGAGAGTCATCCATTGGCAGCAGGGCTAGGGATGGAGCCTGCAACTGAGGCACATGGCCTTGATCGGCATCGAACCCAGGACCCTTCAGTCTTCGGGCCGATGTGCTCTCCTCTGAGGCGAACCAGCTAGGGCAGAATTACTTTTAAGTGGGTACCGTGTATGCCCAGCAGGATTTCAGAACCACTGGAGGAACAGAGCATTTGACTTACCATTGATTGAGGACTGCATTCTTGACGAGACATTGCAACAGCGGATCAGCTGGGACACTACTGAGTACAGCTTGCCCAACTCAGCATACTGGTATTTGATGGGAGGACCTGGGCCCTCATCCAAAGACACAAGCATGAAGGTGGCAGGCACACTCAACTTCAGAAGCTGTGTCTTCTCGGCCACTCCTACAATGAAGAGGGACGGGAGAGGATTATAGGAGAGGAATTCATTAAGATGGTACAGGTTTCAATCATAGAGTAGGTATGTCAAATATTTCTCTATAACTTTTATGATCAGAGAATTATCTAACCAGAACAGAAAATCTACTGAGTTTTATTGAATTTCAGAAGCATTAAAATGGTTACACAGTGACCATAACATGCCGATCACACCAAGTACCCATCTACTTCATCTAACAAACATTTACCAAGTGCGATTTTGCAAAGCTCTCATCTTTGCAATCGAGTCGGGGAGCAACACAAAAATTTGAACACTGTCAAAAACAGTTAAGTATACGGCAGTAAAGCATACTTTCTTTTAAATTATTTCTTTATTTAAAATAATTCTTTATTGTTGAAAGTATTACATATATCCCTTTCCCCCCCATTGACTCCCTCCAGCCTGCCCCCACTAAAGCATCCTGTCAGGGCAAGTAGTACAGGACCACTGAAAGGAAATGATCAGGTGAGGTTAGGAGCAGGTTACCAGGAGTGTTGTTATATAGAAGTAATAGCATTAATAACAAGGTCATCTAAGTGAACATTCATATTATTCTTAATTTTAAGTGACTTTACTTCAACAAAAACTTATGTACAAGCCAGTCCTTCACCCAACTTGGTGAGCACATACAACCACCTGGGGACCTTTTGAGAATGTGGATGCATTGGGCTGGCCTTGAGAATTCTGATTCAGTTGCTTGGGATGGGGCGGGACTAGGAATCAGTATTTAAAAAACCAGACCGATCTGGTACCACCGCTTTAGGAGAACAATACAATTGAGACAGAGATTCTGACCTGTGCCTACTGCAGACATAAGACACATGCATAACTGAAGTACAAGGAGAAAAGGGCAGTGAAAAAAGTTTCAGACAGAATTCATACTAGGTTTTACGGAATACTGTTTCTATTTCAGACCAGCTTATATCTTATCAGTTGACTTAAATGGCTTCACCATCGAATACACTAAGCAGCATTCTGAAAACGTCAATGCTTACCTAAATTGGCATACATCACAAACAGGTTGAAATACTGCTGCAAATGGCGCCCATGCTCCGAGACTTCCCTTCTCAGGAGATTCAGCACCGCTCTCAGCAGGTGATCGCTGAGGCTTAGGTTGTCATAAGCCTGCGAAGGAGAACACATCAGCTGTTTTTCAGAAACAAGGTGCAGGCATGACATAACTCAATTCGCATAACAAAGGGACACACGCATGTATATGTTGAATACAGGCAGGAGTTTCTGGAAGGACTGATGACACAGTGATTAAAAAGGGTTGCTTGTTAGAAAAGGGAATGGAGATCCAAGGTACATTTCATAATAGAGCCTCCATACTATTCTAATTTTTTTTAAAAAGTCTATATAACAGTAAGTGTAAATTAAGTCACCGCATATAAATGATTCAACAGAGAAAAGTTAAAATTTTAAAGAACCGATAATCACTACTCATTGCTGTGAGCTACTTTAAATGGAACCCACAGACATCACATTGTGTGGTGTGTGCGCACGCGCACATTAAGTAAATATATAAAAGAGAGGCACATACATGTGACTTCAACTTCCAGGTAAAGGAATTTACTTGTAAACAAAAAACCCAAGCAATTACCTGACTAGAAGGTCCGGGAGATGCAAAAGGTGAAGGGCATGGCCCATCTTGCAAGGAAAAATGTGCAATGAAAACGATCAGCTTTGCAAATGCACCCCTCACTTCCGCACTAGGGCACTCCAGGAGGTATTCAGAGAAGCGATTGGAAACATTAAAAAGGACGTTATGAGCAAACCAAAAGCGCACATTCTTGCTGTGGCGAAGGAGAATACACAGTGCATCATACCTGAGATAAAGCAAAAAAAGAAAGAAAGTCTATGAATAGCAATTCAGGAACACGTTTCATATAGTACAGGGGTGGGTCTCTATGAACCAAATAAAAACCAAAAACCTTTTACTACTGGAGGGTGCTTCTAGTATTCAAATGACAGATGAACACTATGACTCGGTCTATTCTCACAGAGAGACAGAACAGACAAAATCTTGTATGTTTGACTTCTCTATAAACCTATTACCAAACTCTTACTAGGTTCACGCTGTCAAAACAACACCTGCCCCTCCCTTAAACACCTTACCACTGGATAAGTAAAAATCATTAAATCAACGTATTATAATGGCCTTTACATGTTCAAAATTAGAAACATAGGAAGCTCATTCTTTACCCTTTTAATCTATGGCAGTATTTACTAGAGGAAAGCTAAAATGCATTATTTCCTGATAAAATAGTTCAGATTTTTAACTATCACCCTGTAATCTTTTGTACAGGGACTGTCAAAGATGATACAAAATAGCAGAAGCCTGCTTTTGAATAATAAAAGGCCATGTTTATTAATCTAAATAACTACTTTTATGTGCTTTCTCTCACTACTGCTACCAAGAGATTTTTAATTCTGCATACCAATCTGAAACAAGATTATTATGGTTTGGAAAAAAAATGTATTAAAGAACCAAACTAAATGCTAGTATCATAGGAATGAAAATGCTATGCAACATACCAATCACTGGCCGAGCCACGGACTACTTTCTTGGTATGAAACCCTGTGGTGAAGAGGAACCTAGCAGCAAGTTGAATACTAATCATGGTGATTTCTTCTGCTTCAGGCAACAGGTGATCTTGCCCTAGAAATAAAATGCAGATATAAAAATTAGACCAATTTCTATGTCCAAACCCATTTTCAAACATGTGTACATTTCTACCAATCCTCAGAAGTCTACTCATGAAATAATTCTTTTTTTAAAAAAATATTTTTTTTATTGATTTCAGAGAGGAAGGGAGGAGAGATAGATAGAAACATCAATGAGAATCATTGATCGGCTGCCTCCTGTACGCCCCCTACTGGGGATCGAGCCAGCAACCCAGGCACGTGCCCTTGACGGGAATCAAACCTGGGACCCTTCAGTCCGCAGGCTGATGCTCTATCCCAGGGGTCCTCAAACTACGGCCCGCGGGCCACATGCAAATACAAATATTGTATTTGTTCCCGTTTTGTTTTTTTACTTCAAAATAAGATATGTGCAGTGTGCATAGGAATTTGTTCATAGTTTTTTTTAAACTATAGTCCGGCCCTCCAACGGTCTGAGGGACAGTGAACTGGCCCCGTTTAAAAAGTTTGAGGACCCCTGCTCTATCCACTGAGCAAAACCGGCTAGGGCATGAAATAATTCTTAGTTTGCTCAAGCACATTCCAAACTAATGCTCGAGTCAAAAACAAACTGTTATAATAAACAAAAGCTCCCGTTTTCAAACAGCAAGACAATATACTCTCTTAAAGGTAAGTCTTCTGAAATTAGACTACAAACAACCAAATGTGAAAACCAAACATGTTGATGCCTAGTAAGAAACTCCGCGAGTAGAGTAAGAGCCATGCTTTATCATTAAGCAGCTACATTTTTTGGACACTCACCGGGAGGAGGATTTAAGTAAACACCATTACATGTAAGCAGTTTTTTCATGAACTGAAAATATTCCAAACTGTACTGCATTCGGTTATGCATGAACTGCACGTTCTGTTTGCGCACACTTCTCTCGATGGCCGATGGCATGACGATTTGATGGGGTCTGCTGGTGACAGCGAGCTCGGATATGTATCGTATCAACTCATCGCCTTGGTCTATCGTGTCCAATCGCTCATAAAAGAGTATGTAGGCGTTCCACCACCTTTTCTGGCGCCTGTATGACATGCGCTTCATCATGTGATCGAACACTTCTCCCATGTACTCTCCCCCAAAACACTGGTTTTTCATTTCTTCGTCATCATCCATTTTACACTCTGTCACATCGCCGTCATCGAATTTATACCAGCGATTTCTCTCACCGTCCACACCATTCCTCTGAATGATGTAAGAATAATAGTGGCCGCCACTCGCCTGGCCGCTGTGGACAAGCACACCCACGAGCCTGTACTTCGTGCTGCCCGCCACCTCGCCCTCGGACTGCTCGTTCTGCTGAATCAGCTGACTCTCTGGGTTCACATTGTCTCCCTCCAGCTTTGCGACACCTGCCACCGTGTAAGGCTCCATGTCCAGCTCTCGAGGAAACTCAAAATAATCATTGAACTTGATCGCACACTCTCTTTCCCAGTCATAGTCGAATCGTTTCAGTTGAATAGCAAGAACAGGAGGTAATTTTTTAATTAGCAGGCGTTTTACAGTATCAACCTAAAATAAACAGACCAAGTTACTAGATGCTGCTCTCTTATAGTCAATCCACTGCAAAAAACAGACTTTAAAATTGTAAGTTCTCTTTTTCAATTGAATTCATTGGGGTGACACTGGCAAGTTCTCTTAAGACTAATCTGAAATTATGTGTCAACAAACAAGGAACACAAATTAATTCTGTCACAATTGATATTTTAAAAAATATTAACTGAAACGAGTATGGAAATAGCTAATGCCATTTATTATAAATTGCAAAAATTAGTAATAGAGGAATTACTCACTGCCTGGTTTTTACATTGTCATTGAACCATTATTACTTGTTTGATGTCTACTGTTACTCTAATGAAGGTGTAGTTTTCTGTGAGCAAAATGAAGAAATCCAGTAATAGGAGCTAATATTTATTGGGTAACCAGGTACCAAATAACATGCTACGTGCTGCCCAGAAGTAACATATTCAATCCTCACAACCCTCTCAGGCAGGTGCTACTGAATCGTAAGGATGAAGGTCAGGAGTAGCAGCGAGATCGAGTAACTTGCCTCAAGTCTCAGCGCTGTGGGTGGCAGGCAGTATGGCCTTACAACTCACCATCTCAACCTCTAGACTTTGACACCTCCCTAAGTGGTGTGTAAGGCAAAAAACAACAGAAAACCCCACACAGGTGAGTTCTACATGAGAGGGTTTGGGAACCCCCCCCCCCCCATACACATTACTGTCTGTCTGTCTGAATTGTCTCTCCCAAAAAGATGTTAGGTGCCCATAGATAAAAATAATCAGGTGGGTCTAAAAATCTGATCCAAGTGGTAGAAGAAATCTGATGTGTCTAAATCAAGTAATTAATGGTTCAAGCAAACTTCTTGGTCTTGACAAGTAACTCTGGACATGAGAGAAGAAATGATAGGTTCTACGACTCTAGCTTCGAGGATTTTAGTAGCAGGTTGGTTGAGTATGAACGAAAAAGGTCTGTGTTTCAGTCAAGAGAATGTGATACTAAGGTATTATGGCCGCTAAACTGATTCACTCTTACCTTACTCACCTGTTTTCCCTACCCTCCCAGACTACTTTCTCTCAATTTTCTTTCCCTGACCAACCTTTCAATCACTTACCATCTCAACTGCCCTCAAAAGCAGGGTAAGAAATAAAGGTGACTTTTAAGAACAAACAAACACCGTCAACTTCTTCCAAATCCATTAAATGTAATCAGAATTAAGATAAACGAGACGGGACAACTCATACCTTTTTATTGCATTTCTCACAATGATATGCATTTGCACCTTCTAATAAATCTCCTTTGACGTATTGTTCCAAAGAATCAAGAAGATTTTGGTGATTTCGAATGTCTACATTCAAAGTCGTAAAAGATTCTTCACACTCGTATCTAAGACATTATTTAAAAAAAGATCAAAAAGGAGTTATTCCCCAGCCTTCTAAACCTTTAGTCGTGGGCATGTGCAGTATTTATAATACAACATGAAACCCGTAGCTGCGTGGAAATGTCCAAAGAGCACGATCTTAGTAAGACCCTGAAGTTAAATGCCTGCTCCACAACGGACTAGTCACACAGACAGCCCCGATGCTGGTTTAGGGCATTACTAGTCTAGAGCAGGGGTGATAAGCTGCGGGCCATTGGTCAAATCCAGGCCTGCGCCTGTTTCTGTAAAGTTTTGTTGAAACATACCTACCTTTACCTACTGTCTGCCTGGCTGCTTTCACTAGAACAAACAGAGTTGAGTAGTTGCCTCAAGACCTCACAGCCCAAAAAAGCCTGTAATATTTATTTTACTGCCTGGCCTTTTACAGAAAATCAGTCATTTCCAAATAAACTTGAAAACTATCTAAAACAAATCAAGGACTAACAGGAATAGATAACTAAAGAGCTGGCTATTTTGCCCTAGCCAGTTTGGCTCAGTGGATAGAACGTTGGCCTGCAGACTGAAGGGTCCCAGGTTCGATTCCGGTTCAAGGGCCTATGCCCGGGTTGCAGGCTCAATCCCCAGTAGGGAGTGTGCAGGAGGCAGCCGATCAATGATTCTCTCTTATCACTGATGTTTCTATCTCTCTCTCTCCTTTTCCCTTCCTCTCCGAAATCAACAAAAACATACAAAAAAAAAGTTGGCTATTTTATCAGCAATTAAAAACAAGAAGTATGAACAATATAAACTGATGAACAAAAATAGATCCAGAGAAATAGAAGCATTGAACAGACCGTCAAAACTTGGGGGTGGGGATTGGGGAGAGAAGTAAGAGATCAACCAAAAGACTGTAGACATGCATATAAGCATAACCAATGGACACAGACAATAGGGGGTGAGGTAGGTAAGTGTAGGTAAAGGTGAGGGCCTGTGCTGGGGGTGGGGTGGGAGCGGGCTGGGAGAGGTCAATGGGGGAAAAAGGAGACATACGTAATACTTTCAACAACAATAAAGAATTTAAAAAAGCCGAAACCGGTTTGGCTCAGTGGATAGAGCGTCGGCCTGCGGACTGAAAGGTCCCAGGTTCGATTCCGGTCAAGGGCATGTACTTGGGTTGCGGGCACATCCTCTGTGGGGGATGTGCAGGAGGCAGCTGATCGATGTTTCTCTCTCATCGATGTTTCTAACTCTCTATCTCTCTCCCTTCCTCTCTGTAAAAAATCAATAAAATATATTAAAAAAAAAAAGAAAAAAAAAACACGTAAAAATGTGAATTTTATTGTCCACCTAATGTAACATGTCTTTTTTAAAAAATATTTTTATTGCGTTTATTTCAGACAGGGAGAGGGAGATAGAAACATCAATGATGAGAGAGAATCATTGACCAGCTGCGTCTTGCACACCCCACACTGGGGATCGAGCCCTCAACCCAGGCATGTGCCCTGACCAGGAATCGAACCCGTGACCTCCAGGTTCATAGGTCAATGTTCAACCACTGAGCCACGCCGGCTGGGCTGTAACACGTCTTTCAAAAGGACCACAAGCTGTGCAGGGTACGCGAACAATGACATGCCCCTGATCTGAATGCTTTAACCTAATAGAATCTCTCATTCACACAGTATTACTCACCCCAATCATTTCCCCATGTTCCAAAGCGAAGCAGCCCACCAACCATACACACACACAACCCATGAGGACCACATGGAATGCTGCTTGGGCTTGTGGAAAATACTCTTACTGTGATATTTTGGCAAAAACAATTTCAAACCAACATTAATTGATAGATTCCAAAACAAAATTTCCACATAATAGGCATAAAGATTATCAGTAACGAATTTTTAATAGTTATTGAACTATTTTCAATAAGTCCTGATCAAACAATTTCCCTTTTAAGTAAAAAAGCCAATTTGTTTAGTCAACTCTTGCTATGTTCTGTGAGGAAAACATACCTTAAGGATAATGACCATAATCAATGCTATTTTAAAAGTCAGTATTTCATTTGTTTAGGAAATAGTGCTCCGTTTCTGTCATCTTGTAAAGTCACTGTATTTATAATACTATAATTATTTTAATTCTAAAACTAAGGACAAATTTGTAAGTAACATATGCATTGGTATGGAAAATGCCATTTTATTTCCTCACAAATAACCATACATAAAATGCAAGAGTATGAAATAGTAAGAGATTATACAGTAAAAAGAAGCAAATATCTATATCTATCTATCTATCTATCATCTATCTATCATCTATCTAAAAGGCTAATAAGCAAAGTGTCACCACGGGAGTTCAACCAGGAGACAGGGAGTTCTCTCTCTCTCTCTCTCTCTCTCTCTCTCTCGCTATGATGTGTGCTGACCACCAAAGGGCAGTGCAGAAGGAAGGAAGGAAGGCCCTGATCGGCCCTGATCACCGGCCAGGCCTAGGGACCCTACCTGTGCATGAATTTCGTGCACCGGGCCTCTAGTTATTTTATAAAAACCAACTCCCAAAGTAGTGAGGTATACACAGTATATAATTCATCCAGCCTGAGTTATTTAGTCATCAGTGACATACTCCACTTGTATACATAACTACTAATAAAAATTTTATTTTTGTTAGTAAATCAACAGCACAACATAAACTTAAACTATGTAATTAGCACTTACCTATGTGGGCAGCCTTGGCAAATCTTCTGATCCGCAAAGGAACCTCCTAAAACTTTACTTAGCATAGCAGGATGTCCTAAGGCTTTCAAAGCTTCATCTAAACTATCCACCAAAGAATTAAAAAATTCTAAAGCATCATGTTGCTCACGCAGATTAACAGGCTCACCCCAAAGCCTAGAAAATGAATGGAATAAAATATGTAATGTGACACTCCCAGGACAGTATATGCAATATATTTTTCAAGGGTGAAAACATTTTCAGGGTAAATGACTATTTTTTTCCTTCAACAAATAACTGCAAGGGA
>NW_005871124.1:1963991-2020149 GCF_000147115.1 Myotis lucifugus | reverse complement strand
TATGGACTTAATTAGTATCCTGATTTTAAAATATAGTAATAGCCCTAGCCGGCTTGGCTCAGTGGATAGAGCGTCAGCCTGCGGACTGAAGGGTCCCAGGTTCGATTCCGGCCAAGGGCACATGCCTGGGTTGCGGGCTCATTCCCCAGTGGGGGGTGTGCAGGAGGCAGCCAGTCAATGATTCTCTCTCATCATTGATGTTTCTATCTCTCTCTCCTTCTCCCTTCCTCTCTGAAATCAATAAAGAAATATTTAAAAAAAATATAGTAATAAACAATTATGAGAAAAGGATATTAAGGATTTTTTAAAAGACAGGACAATAGAATTATGGTTGTATTTTTCAAAAGACATCTGAGATATAGACTGAAATATTTATGAATGAAACTATGCATGAGATTTGCTTCAAAGCAATCTGGAAAGACGTAGATGGGAATGTGGATTAATCAAGACTGGCCATGAGTTGCAAACTGTTGAAGTAGGGTGACACACACTAAGGGTTTATACTCTTCCCTACTTCTATAAATATGAGAACTTCTCAAAACAAAGGAAAAAATTGTAACACCCTCAAAGACTAAAGAATGCTGCCTCCCCTTCCTATGACACTATCTTCCTCCTCCTTTGAGGACAATGAGCAAAAAGCCGAACTAGGAAGTGTGAATATTACTATTGCGGAAACATAAAGAGGCCTTCCGACATCTATTTTGGAAGTTCAATGTATTGAGCGGCTCACAGGTGTAAGCAGTATCCCCATCCCCACCCACCCACGGCTTACCTGAACTGCTTCCAGAATCCTCTGGGCACATAGTACTGCAGCCGAGAGGCAGCCAAGTGGCCAAAGATGACCTGCAGGTGTCTGAGGACACCGATGTTGTACTCCTTCCTGTCCTCTGTCTTACTTAATGCTGGCTTGTCTTCGAATTGCTGAGGGTATCCAAATACATCATCTCTGGGATCAACATTGCTCTAGAAACAACAAGTATCATGGATGAGCGAATCTAACTTTAAAGTATACTAAAATATGTTCAGACAAATGCCAATTAGTGAACAAATGACCTGTATGTTTACTTTTTATTTCCAAATAACTTATTTGTAAACTGTAATTTCCAACATTTCACCAGAGTTGTTCTAAAGGAAGAACCCCGACCATGTATAGCAGAGGTGGGTAATACAGATGATACAACAGTGTAGCTAGCGATGAACTTAGACGAATGGGACCTAAATGCAGGCTCGGCACTGTAACTAGGTAACTTTGTACAAGTCGGTTACTTAACCTTCGCAAGCTTCAGTGCCTTCAAATGTAAACGGGGGCAACACATTCTTCGTGTAGCTGTTGTATTGCATGAAATAACTTTTGTGAAACAAACTGGAACCTTTGTACGTGGTTGGTGGGAATGTGAAATGGGATCGCCATTGGGAAAAAGAGTTCCTGTAAAAATTACAAACAGAGCCCTGGCCGGCGCCTCGGTTGGCGTGCTGTCCTGTGAACCTAAAAGGTTGTGGGTTCAATCCCTGGTTGGGGCGCTTACGGGAGGCAACCGATACACACACACACACACACACACACACACACACACATCCTCGGATGAGGATTAAAAATTAAAATATAATCACCACATGATCCAGCAATTCTACTTCTGGGTACACACCCAAAAGAACGGAAAGAAAAGTCTCAAAGAGATATATGTACGATCATGTTCATGGCAGCGTTATTCACAACAGCCAAAAGGTGAAGCAACCCAAGTGTCCACTGAGATAGAATGCGGCATATCCATACATGGGACACCATTCCGCCTTAAAAGGGAAGGAAACTGACACATGCTTTGACATGGGCAAACCTTGAGGACAATGTGTTATGTAAAATAAGCCGGTCACAAAAAGACAGGTATGGTATGATTCCAATTATGTGAGGGAACTGGAACAAATTCATAGAGATGGAGAGAGACTAGGGGCTGCAGAATTGTGTCTGAGACCGTCATATAGAATAGACAATCTCTAGTCCCTGCCCATGAGACCTTAGTCTAGGGAAATCAGCACGTAGATAAAAACATGAAACAAACCCCCAAACTCGTGCAGCGTAGCAGAGTGCCAAGACAACACACAGCAGAGGGCACACCTTCTTGGCAGAGAACAAGGTGGGACATCTTATTTGAAATTGTGTATTTTGTCCGCCTTGTTTACTTATTGCTGGTACAATTAGATCTCTCTCTCATTGTGCTTAACTGAGCATCTCAGAGATGTGAGAGGCTACAGAACTAGAATCTGAATTTCAACTTGCCCTCAGAGCAGTGGCTCTTCACCAGGGATGGGTTAAGCACCCCCCAAAAAGCTTTGCTAAAAGGCAAAGATGCTTATAGGGGGCGAGCTGGAGGCAAGCAATTGATGTTCGCCTCTCATCAATGTTTCTATCTCTCTACCACCCTCCCTTCCTCGCTCTCTAAAAATTTATTTTAAAAAAACTAACTAGTTTCAAGTCTAATAAATAGTCCATGCCAGAAGATTCTAGCTTTTTTTCCCAACATATGTCAACAGGCCCAATGAAAGTACAACACTCCCTGAGGGAGAACAGTTTTTGGTATCAGAACTTGAAACAGAAAACAAAAAACGCTAATATAATAAAACATTTACCTCATTGTCCTGCTTCTCATCCCCAGACATATCATCATCTACATCACTACCTGTGCCTTCAATGGCAAGAATACCGTTCCGGATGGAGGGGATCATGTAGAGCTGCTGGATCACAGAATTCATGTAGCAGGTAGCACCGGCATTTTTCAGCCCCACGAAGCCTTTGGGAGGGCGGGGTCCCACAGGGGGCAGATATTCCCACTCAGTAAGTGCTTCACACGCTGAAAGGAGAGGAGAGATTCTTAGAGTATGGACACAACCATTTTATCCACTTTCAGCTCCATTAAGCTGATAAACGAACATCAGCAACAATTCCACTCCCACAGCCGCCCGAAGTGGCGCTCCGAGCCTGCATCTTACCCTCCACAAACCTAGGACACACAGCAACATGCTGGCACTATCCGGATTCTTACCCCTCACCTGCGAACCCACATTTTAGCGGGCGTTGCTTCTTCTAATGGCAGCCTCAAGATTGTACAATGCTAATTCCTACATGCTACCTGTACTTTTAGCTTTATAGTTTAGTCATTATGAACTTTCCACTTTTGTATGTTTTTTAAAATGCCTTCAAAATTCGTGCTGGCATTAAAGGCTATATAAACACATCAATATATTACAGAAGGACACCTGTTTTGGGTAGAGTAGCTACAGGTCTAACCTTTAAAGCAGTCAGTTTCATCAGAATTTCCTAAAATGTTATTTAAAACGACCTTCTATTCTGAAGTATAACATATAAAAAATAATGATGTTCTTAAAAATTTACTGTAATCAATTATATCCTTGAACTTTGTAAATAGTGGTTTTCTCTTAAGGAAAAAAAAAGGCCTCTGTTGTGTTTGATTTTTTTATTCCTGCTTTTTAGGTCACTTTCTGTTGCCCTCATTCGTTTTGAGCTTCAGCACCGTATCTGTAAGATCTGGAGTCTGGAGTCTATTTCACGGGCTTCATAGGAGCATTAACTGAGGACATGAAGCGCACGAAAATGTTATCTTCTCCATTCCTAATCTTTCAAACCAGATTTCCTTAGCGCTCATATGGAAATAACATTAAAGAGCTGCTAAGTGAGGGCTTGGAAGGTTTCCACTGCATGAAATTTGCATTTTAAGTTTGAACTCTGGCTTTTATTTTGGCTACATATCTCTCTGCAGTTTGGGTTTTATTCCAGATTTGATCGAGATGAAGTTTATTTTGCTCAGTAGTTACACTACACAGAGGAAGGCAGTTAACAAACATTTGAAAACTTACATTAAGGCTCCCTCCTCACTTATCATGGTCTTAAATTATACATCCATTTGCTAGAAAGGTTAAACTAAACCAGCTGCTGAAAGAAAAGGCTGAGTTGAAGATGGTTACTAAAAAACCAGGAAAACAGAATTTGCGTTCTCTTGTTATCACAACATTATGGAATACTTACTAGTTATTGCTGTGCCAATGTAATACATTTCAGTCAAAGACTCTACTATCTGCTTGAGATTCCTCACACAGCCAACAGCTAATGCTACAAGTAACTCAAAACCAGCATTGATGGTAGCTGGTGAGCTGCAGACGGGGATGGCCTGCTCGGCGGGCAGCTCTCCGTTCCTCATGTACTGCAGGTACACATTGGATGCAGGGAAGATGAAGTCATCAATTAATTCCTAGGAGGGTCGAAAGGAAGATTGTGTATTACAATGACATAGTATCTACGTGTCATTATATATTTATATTGTAGATGGAATTACTTGTCAGAACTCAAGACCTCATTACATCTCAAGAGAACTTATTTGGATTTTCTAATAAAAAGACCCCACTTTATAACACTATGCACTACAATGAACAACCATACACAAGTTTGTCTCATTTTAGTCTGACAAAGTGAAAAATTCTGATTTTCCAAATAGAAAAATCAAATAGTGCTTATTTAACTTTATAAAATACATAGTAGCACTGAAATTTTACTTATATACAAAATTTAGAAGGCTACAATAGGACCAATACAACAGACTTACTTTAATGAGGCTAGCACCTCCCTTTTCACAACCGATATGGTACTTTTTCTCCGGGGTTTGAAAGGCCAGCAGCTCTTTTGTTACCCCCAGGTGGCCTTCCAAGATCGTCTCCTCAACACCTGTGTCACCTGTTCTCTTAACTTCATCCTGCCAAAACAATCAATGAAAAAAATCAAACATCCAACTTATGAGAGGGAGGTAGCGAGGGAAGGAGAAGCCAGAACAAGAGAGGGATACACAGACATGCGGAAACCCCGTCACACCTGTCCATTCTAAGCCATTTCTCTTCAGAACTTTCTAGAAGTAGCTTTAGACGCTACCAAAGGCTAAAAGCTACAAATCTCTTCAGAAAGAAATTCCCATACAATTCTAAGTAAAAAGTATCAGGTCTTAAGAGGAAGAATTAAATTAAGCACTTATCCTATCAGATTTATCAAGAATGCTTTTTAAAAGTTGAAGATTTGTAAAAAGATCCACGATTCTAAAATGAAAGGTGAGTATCTGCTTACCAAGTCTCAAGTGAAACGAAACATTTCACAGAACTAGCTACGTATCCATCCTGTGATTACCGAGTTACTAATGTCCACCAACGCAGAGTACATTCGTCAGTCCTTTTTATTACTCTTTGGTATTTTTCATTTAACCCAAATGCTCAAAACTATAAACTATTAATCAACTACTCAACTTATTGATATGGTAAATGCAACTTACCCTAATTCTCTTCAGCCAATCGATTTCATTGTTGAGAAGAACTTCGGCGTTGGGTATATTAATGTTACTGTTGTAAGCATAATTCAGAAGGTGCCTCAGTAGAGTGAAGTAGTCACCCGAGTGTTTAGCTCTCTCCCTGGCTGTGCTCTGAAACAATAAAGCAGAATAATATGAATTCACGCGCCCCTGCTCAGAATCCACTTCTTAAAAACTCACTTAACGAGATATCATATGGGAAATTACTCATCTTAATGACATGAACAGACCTCTCTAACTTCAATGCAATCGAACAGCATGACTTCCTGAGTGCCCCTTGTTTAAAGAACATTCCACACCGACAAGCATAAAAATTGTCTCACCCCCAAAACAGTGAAGAGCAGCGTGATGAAGAAAAGCAGAGGCCTGTGGCCCATGCAACACCTGGTGCACATCAGGAAGAACTGCTCCTGCGCCACCTGGCGGACAGTTCTGCAAGAAAAAGGTTTCACGTTTAGTGTTTCATTTTCATGAAGGAAAAAACATTATAATCCTGGTCTCCCTGCGGTGGGTGGGGAATAAGAGGTAGAGAAAGAGTAAAAATACAAGCATACAAGGTAATACCCCCTTAAGCCAGCAACATACATACAGGAATTTAGGCTGCGTGTCAAGAACTGTGCCCTCAAATTGCCATTGCAGAGTTTGAAGGTGCCTTTTAACACCTGTCCCTTGGAAAAGACAAGAAATACTCCTCTAGACAGGAAATAGGCCACAGTGAGCCTCATGCAGCTGTGGTGTGAGGTGAGCTTAGAACTGAATGCATAGCTCACTGTAAAGAACCTGACAGCACACGCTGCGTGCACGCACCCCTCCTGGGGGTTCTGAGGTTTCTGAAACCCCACAGGGTCCTATAAGGCAGAGGGATTTTAGACACTGTAGGTTGATTCCGGTGGAACCCGTGCTCATTGAAGTCAGGAGGACCAATTTTCTGGGGAGAAATAAGGTGGTGAAGGCCTGGGGTAGGATGGGATCTGGGTGGAGGGGGACAATGGGAGTGGGGCGGTGGGGAACATCTGTAATGCGCTCAATAATAAATATAAAAAAAACAATGTCTGATGAAATACTTTTCAAATGGAAACGAGGGCCAATAGTTGGTTTTTATTCTCAGTGTAAAATACAGAAGTTCTTACCATAACTCTGCCTTCTGAATGTCATACTGAATTAACAACTTAAATAAAAAACAAACACCTTGTAGCTAAGTATTCAAGATGGGAGGCTAATGCTCTACTCAATTTAAAATCTTGTAAACTAGATTTTTAAAACGGGCTAAAATATATACCTGTTAGGTAAAACGAAATTCTGAAATCAGAGAAAAATTAATTTCACTTTGTGAATGTTGGCGTTTTGCAAAGACTAGAACCAAACAAATATGGGTCTAAGCAAAACACGCTTCAATAACATTTTCCTAAATATTTATATGCTACAGAGACAATACAGTTTTGGTTTCTGGGATCCATTTTGTCAGCATAAATGACCTCTGCACACAAACTCACATCAAGTTTCTTACAGCGAAAAGGAACTTACTTGCTGTGACAGTGCAACAGTAAGTCAATAATGAACGTCTGCCAAGCCTTTTCTTTGCTAAGAGCATCTAAGGCCGTTGGAATCAAGGCAAAACACAACGTCATCACTTCCAACGCTTCGCAGCAAACCTGCTCGTCTTCCAAGTCCAGCTCGTTGCCCACGTTGGACTGTAAAATGAGAGGGTAAGTCATCTAGAAATGCATTTAAGGAAAGTTCATACACAGCTTCAAGCCAGCGTGCAGCCCGTCCCTACTCGCTCACACCATCTGGCCTCAGCCGCCATCTGCAGCTCTTGGAATAGTAGGGAAATGACTACAGCAGACAACAGAGTCTAATTCCAGTGTTTCCCCTTCCCAGGGAGCCGCGGGAGCGCGGGCCACACCACCTGCTTCTGCCCGCTGGACTCCTAGAGACCTTCTGAGTCGTGTTCTTGGGCACCAACAGCCATTCCTTCCTAGAGAACCACTCTGCCCCGCAGTTAGGGACCCCTGACCAGTCCCACCCCGTACGCACCTGCAGTTCCATTTTACTCTAAAGCAACTCTTAGATAAATAAATGTTAAGGAAGGTTTTCCAACCTACAATACGTCTGGGTAGGTAGTTAATAAATTCTAATCTGACTGTATAAGAAATTCACAACTGCAACACATGCCTGGAAAAGAAAAAGCACTCAAACATTAGCTGAATGAATCAGCCATGTACCATATGGTACCATATATGTACTACAGGACACCAACATGCACCCCGGGCAAATCAGGGTTACGTTGGCCACAAAAGGGAAGATCTACAGTGACGGCAATCCTACAGCTTAATGTCCCTTCTAAACACTCGGCTCTGGCCGGTGGTGCTCAGTGGGTTGGGGCGTCAACCCACACACCGAAAGGTGGCAGGTGCGATCCTGGGTTGGGGCGTGTACGGGAGGCAACCTATCAATGTTTCTCTCTCCCTTCACTCCTCTCTAACAAATACATAATTATAAAAAATAAATATGAAGAAGTGGCTATCAGGGACAGGGACATATGACAGAAAAATCAGAGTCAAACACCACCTTTCTTATGTAAAGAATTTGCTTAACCTAAGGGAGGTTGGAGGTGATGCCTGACTGGCTGACACTCTTGCTACTTCTGACCACTCTCAGAGAATGGAAAATACTTAAATGCTATAACACAACTGATGGCCGGCTAAACCCAAATCTCCACAGGACAGGAAGGTGGTGAGGGAAGAATAGTGAGGATGGAAGCCATCAAATTCAGTATTAACATTTATTTAAAAGAGTTCGATTTCTGTGATAGCTCTTACCTTCTCATAAATTTTAGTGATTTCTTCATTCGGGCTAAATACCAGCTGTAGAGCCCCGCACCCGGAGGCCCAGATGATTTTCTGAATTGCTCTAATCACGCAGATGTCAGGCATGTATCTTGAAGCCTGCGAGACAGGGAGGAATGACAACAGTAGGAAGCATGTGAGCGGAATAAGCACTGAAAAAGCAGACATGTTTCTTCTCGGGAAGGAGGAGGAACCCATTGTGTTTAGGCTCCCACATGGCCTTGCGGCACCACGCAGTACACCTCCAAGTTACTGCCTGGCCTCACACAACTCCCAGAAGAACCGCAAAAAGACTACAGGGGTGCTTCCACCATCCCTCGCCTCGTGGCCACACGGACACTTGTCCAGAATGTTCACAGCAGCTTCACGCAGGACCAAAAAGGGGGAACAATCCAGATGGCCTTCGCCAAGTAGATGGACAAACGCCATGTGAAATATTCACCAGGGGACGCCACTCCACAATAAAAAGGGATGGACTAATGGCTCCCACAGCGCAGACAGCTTCCAGCCATTATTCAGCATGAAAGAAGCCAGACATAAAGGAACCCCCAGTTTGCTCCCACCTGTATGAAATTCTAGAAACAGAAAACTAGTATATGGTGACAGAAGCTCAGCGGTCACGTGGGGCAGGGGTGGAGGGAGAATGGACCGCACAGGGGCACCCAGAGAGAGTGATGGGATCACGTGCCTGTGGTTTCACACACAGAGGCGTTTGTCAAAATTCACTGAATTACAGCCCGGCCGGCGTGGCTCAGTGGTTGAGTGTCGACCTATGAACCAGGAGGTCACGGTTTGATTCAGGTCAGGGCACAGGCCCGGGTTGCGGGCTCCATCCCCAGTGTGGGGCGTGCAGGAGGCAGCTGATCCATGATTCCCTCTCACCATGGATGTTTCTCTCTCCCCCTTCTCCTCTCTCTATAAAATCAATAAAAGCATATTTAAAAATACAATTCACTGAATCAGAAACTGTAAAAGCACGCTATTTACTGTACATAAAGCACCGACATTACTAGTAGACAAAGCTGATGTTAAGGGAGCTTCATCTAGTCTAGGACAGTGACTAAAGCGAGCAGTGAGCAGGCCCAGGAAATGCAAGCCCTAACTGGTGACAAGGGTTCATTCTGAATGAACAGAGGGGCGAAGGTAGAACCCCCCCAAAAATGCCCCGGGAGGCCAGAGCTTGAGCGGCCGAGCACCCACCTCGTCGGAGACCTGCTGGGCCAGGCGGATGGCCACGTTCCTGAGCATGCACTCGGACGACGGGTTCGGGATGCTCTGCAGCGCGCTCTGCAGCACCACG
Organism: Myotis lucifugus; assembly: GCF_000147115.1. NCBI lineage: Eukaryota > Metazoa > Chordata > Mammalia > Chiroptera > Vespertilionidae > Myotis > Myotis lucifugus. Next base: position 2,010,640 of record NW_005871124.1, on the reverse strand, counting down.
GCCTGGTCGTGCGTGACTTGGTTGACCTGCAAAAGGCAACCGTTAACCAGACTCGCTTGTTCCTTGCCCATCACACTCCCTCGGGATGACCCCCTTCCACGGACACCACCCCACGGCGCCAACCGGGGGGGGGGGGGGGGGGCTGCTTCTTTCTTATGCATGAGAGTGCCACCCCCCCTCCGACTGCCCCCCTCCAAACCCATCCAGCTCCTGCCCCCCCTCTGGGCTCAGCATCACTGTAAGGGTGAAGGTGAGGCAGTGAACTGAACCGACAGGCGGCAGCCCTAGCTAGAGACCCTGTAAACTGCTCCACATCTTTCCCACGCACGCTCCTGGGCAGACCTGCTCCTGGGCCCTGATGACCAAATTCTTCTTTGAAAAGGAGAAAAATTAAGAAAAATCAGTAACAGAATAGAAGTGCAAAAATATGAAAGGTATCAGTGTTTTACTTAATAACCACGTTTTTAAACCCACAAGAAAAAGATGACTTTGAAGGAGTTTTCAGGCAATTCTGACTGCTGTTCAAGCTGTACTGTCCCTTCTCCACAGTTTAAGTAGAACCATTGTGTACCTTCGTACGCACATGGCCCATTTTCGGAATAAATGCTGTAAAGGGGACAAGTGAGGGGAAGCATGGAACTGCCTCCTGTGCATGCCATTAAGCACCCGCACCAGGGACTGTGATGAGAACGTTTTAGCTAATCCAGAACCACGCTTTCTATCCTCACAAACATGGGATCAAAAAATGTAAGACTTAGGCCATGTGAGACTAATGAAAAATTTCTAAAATATACAAAAGTGGAGAGAATAGTATTAAGAACGCCCATGTGCCTATTGGCAAGCACCAAAAATTATTAACAAAGGACCAAAATTATTTAACTATGCCCCCTCCTTGCTTTCTATCCCCTCCCCAGCCCAGGATATATTTTGAAAACAAATCCTGAATATATAATTTCATTTCTATTTCAGCAACTACTTAAAAAAAAAAAGGGTGGTGGCGGTGGGAAATAGTCCTTTTAAACATAACCACGGTACCATTATCACACCCAAAACAATTATAAGTGCTATTATCTCAATTATATGTGACATTATAATATCACATATCTAATCAACATTCCAACCTCCCTGATTAAAACCTAAGCCACTTAAAAAAAAGAATATATTCCTGATGTCTTTATCTACTATCAGTAACTTAGCAAATCATCACGTATGATGCATATAACTCCAATTTTAGTCAGTATTAAATGCATCGTTACACCTCTAATAAACAGGCATTAAATTCTGGCAAGTCGTGAGAACTTTTGGTGGCAACAGGCTAAATCAATTACAACTTTTTTATTCCCACCGGTGTCTTTAATGCAGGGCAAATACAAGTCCATAAGAAACTCATATGGAGACTTTATTAAGTTTAAAAGAACTGAAAGCCAAACAGGATTTAAGGGGGCACTGAAGAACTAGCCTCTCCAAGTACAGTGAGTGAAAAGCATTTGCACTTTCAATACAAATGAAATTTAACAGAAAAAGCCCCTAAAATAATGCATCACTGGAAAGGAACCTGAGATAGTTTACCTTTGAACTTTATACTTAAGTGTTGCTGAGAAGTTAAACTTTAAAAATGACCAAGACTAGAGGCCCGGTGCACGCAATTCATGCACGGTGGGTGGGACTGCTGACTCCTAACTGCTCGCCTGCCTGCCGGCCTGGTTGGCCCCTAACTGTCCGGAAGGAAGTTGGACGTCTGAAGATGTCTGGTCACCCGGTCTAATTAGCATATCACCCTTTTATTAGTATAGATTTTTAAAAAGCCCGTATTACCGATGTCAAAGGATTCACGCCTTCTACACCCGGCTGAAACGCTTCCGCCACAGCGCGAACGTGGCCGTAGCCAATGGCAGTCAGCAACAGCTTGGCTATTTTCAGAGCATTGAGGTAGGCACCCCTGCGAGTTTCCATGTCTGCATTGGGCAGGAAGTTGTTTCTGGTCAGCATACTCAGGACTAGGGGCAGGCCACCGCTTTTCAAGAAGTGAAACTGGAAATCAGAGGAGTCTTCAGCCAGAGGTGCACCAGCAGGCATGAGCAAGGCATAGACCACCTGGGAAAGAAAGGGAAGAGGCCTGTGTTCAAGGTCTTGGAAAGATAATGCCGATTTCCCCTATTGCCACGGCTAAGAAACTTTTTTGAGTTAGCATAGAAAGGTCAAATGTGAAGAACGCGGGGAAAATTCAAAAGGAAAAAGCGAACCTCTGTCAGGTATAGCACTTGGGAAGCGGAAGGACCAAAGAAAAGCGAGTCAAGAGATGGGCTAAGGCTGCTGTCTCCAAGCTTCGCGTGGTCTAAGCAAATCGCTCTCAGTTTTTCTATTGTTGTGCTATCTGCGAAAAGGAGAGAGACACAGGCTAAGACAAAACATCCGTCATGCACGCATAAGCAGTTCACTTTTGATATTTTGAAGACTTTAGTATGATGTAACAATCAGTTCAGTTATAGGCTCCAACTTCACAAGACATAACCAGATCTGGATTAAAGAATGGCTAATGAAGTAAATAAACAAACCAGGGCTCTTTCATCAGCCAACCAAACCCCAGTAAGGAAGCAGGCTCCTCCTACTCAGACTTCAAATCAACATGTCCTCCAGCCCCCCCTCCAGCCACTGGAGACTGAAAAAAACACACAAGACACTTCAAAAGGAAGTTCTTAATGAAAATAACGAAAAGGAAAAAATGGCAAGCTCTTCTCTCCAATTGAGCCCACAACCCAGGCATGTGCCCTGACTGGAAATCCAACAATGACTTCCTGGTGCATAGGTTGATGTTCAACCACTGGGCCACACCAGCCAGGACCCCTGCTTCCTTTGAGTGTTGAGTGTATGTGTGTAGCAACCAAGCGACAGAAAAGAAGCTAACGTTTGTTGAATACGGATTATGTCCCAGTCACCAGACCATATATCAAATAGTTATTATTGTTAGCTCCGTTTTGCATACCAGGATTTGAACTAGTCTGGTTGAGTCCAAAGTCTCTGATCTAAATACTATAGTACAGTCATTACTGGCCTTTTCGAAGCTGGCTATTTCAAATCTAGGCCTATACTTTGATTATATAAAATATGGAAAGAAAAATAAAAGAAGTGCCCTCAAGTTTCCCTGCTTGGAGCTGCCTGGCCAGAGCTCACTGTCGCCACCTGGTGGCATTACGCTCTTAAAAATAAGACCAGGGATTCTGGAGTCCTGGGGCAAGCATCAAGCTGGTGGCTGGAGGGTATTGGAAAATGGCATTACAAGGAGGCGGGATTCAATAAATGGGCTAATGCGAGACCATACAATCCCTGTGGATGGCGATGTAAAAGAAGCTCTAGGCTTCTGGAGAACCTGTACAATGACAGGGTGTTGCCCGAAAGCGAGCAGAGCACTGGCCCTGTCCATGAATTCTATCTGAAAGAGGTTTTTTTTGTTTTGTTTTGTTGTGTTTTTTTTTTTTTTTTGGGGGGGGGGGGACCACCCATCACTCCCAGGCTTTGCGAAATCAGGCAGTTGACTGAAGATCGCCAACTCCTGCTCTGGCCTATGCCGTAAGGCGTGTTCCATCTACGAACAGAAGTTGCTAATACATCCTGTTATTGGCCAGCATGTACTTTATCAGCAGTATTTTTAGTTTTGTTTTTTGTTAATCTTACCTGGTGGCATAAGTTTCATAAGCACTCTTGCACCATCTCTAAGAGATGGCATATTTAGGCTGCTACCTAAGTCTGCAACTTGCCAAAGGAAAGAGATGTATCTGGGATGCAGTGACATTATCTAGAATACAAAACACACAAAACGTTCACCTGTAAATTACACCTCCCCAGGAAGGCCCAATACATTTGTTTGTTAACTGCTGCACTTCTGCTTATGCCATTTCTAGTCTTTAAAATAGTCTGACTTCCCTTCTTCCCACCTTTACAAATCCTTCAAGAAATACACTGTCCAAGCCGCCTCCAATAATTGCTATGTGAGTTCTTTTTTACTATTTTGTTAAACGATTTCTCTCATATATCAGAGGGATCCACTCTAAAGTTCACTGTTAACTATAAAGCTGTTTGATATTTAGGCACAGTAAATTACAAGCTCCTCCAGGAAAAAAACCACCCTATTCAATATAGGTCTTTATTCTCCAAGAGGCTAGCACAGTGCCTGGCATACAGTAACTCAAAGCTACTCACCACCCCGGGCAAACAGCTTTCCACTTCTGGGTTGGGCCCATCGCTGTAATGGTTACCATGGTTTCCAGGAGATCCAGTTGAGGAATCAGAAGAGCTATCAGGGCTCGAAGGCATATTGGAACTTATTTGTGTAAGCTTGGCTGTAATTAGCTGCAAATGACATAGTATTTAGTATCAAAGACAAGAAAAACACACAAGACTTAAGTCAGTAACACACCAACAAAAACCTACACGCTATGTTTTTTCTAAGTGTTGTCTAATATAACCATACAATTAGTTTTTAGAAAGCCTTTCCTCTACCTACATTGTAATATCGATGCCTGTTTTATTTAATGTTATAATTCCAACACCTAATACAGAGCCTCACACATAACAGATGTTCAATTCACATTTACTGAATGAAATGTTGACTGCGGAAATAAAGATAGCCTCGGCTTTGATTTTCTTGAAAAGTTTGGTATTCATAGATACTTACCGATTTATCCTTTAAGTTCAATTGTCCAATCAACTTTCTATCATCTGCAGGATCTATCAGTTCCCCGCCCACGAAGAGCTCGATTTTTGTATGGGCAACGTTGGCTTTAATGCGATTGAGAATGCACCGCCGCACGGAACCGATCGTGTCATTTGTGTGGGACCACACGTCCAGGTCATCAACCTGCCTGCCCTGGTTCGGAAACCGGACTATAAAAGAGAGGTGTTTACCACGGAAAGCTCTGGGGGAACAAGAGAGAAAACATCGTCACATTCAGCAACTTGCAAATCTTCTTGCAAAGAAGATAAAGCTACAAATCTAATATTGACTATTTTTTTTTATTAAACCAGAGAAAGTGAGTTAAGGCTAGTTATTTTTAGGGTCTTGAACATAAAAACTTACTGCTCCTTTGAACTACAAATACTGTAAGTGATCTTAAAAACACAACATTCCATTGTTGCTACTCTTGTACCTATGGTTGCAGAAAATGAAGCATCTAGTTTATAAGAAATTAACACAGAGACATGAGTAAACATGTAACTTATTTTAATGCTATAAAGCCCAACTCACTGGGACTTTGCAAATGTGGAAGGTAACTTTATCTTGAGAGCACCAACAAAAATGCTAAGGTGTTCATTTTTTCTGAAGAACTCTTAATATCAGAATTCACCCCATCAAAATGATGTTTATATTAGTATAAATATTATTGCAGATAAGATACAAAAAGTAAAAATAAATAAGGAGCCGTTGTAAATAATTTCATGATTAACAAAGAGAACGATTTCATAGAGAAATCTTTTAAAATAAACACTGATGACACTCATTCTATAAACATCTCTAAATAATAAATACTATTTGATTTACTAAATGGTGAGACCATAAAAGAACTGGTGGTAGACTGCTTGGAAATGTTCTTGCTATTCTGGCTCTCTGTCAAAGCACCTTTTAAAAGTCCTTTCCAATTACTCTCTCATCTTACTATGCCATTATTTTTAACGGAGTAAATGAATGGCATCAAAACACTTTAACTGTGAAATAGTCCTGCAACACTTACCAGAAAGTAAGTCATTGGCAAAAATAAACAAACAAGAGAGCAAACTTGACGAGTGAGAACGCGAACAAAAAACTAAAACAGAAAACAGATCCCGAAAAACAAAAAGAGGTCTAGGATTAACCAAAGGTTTTAAAAGATGCAAATAATGTTCTTCATGGTCAAGATCCCAACGCTTTCTTCTGGTACATTGATTTGAGAGAAAGAGAGACATCAATGCGAGAAGAAACATTGATCCGTTGCCTCCTGCGTGGACCCCATCAGGGGACTGACCCAACCCTGAGAAGCGCCCTGACCGGGAGTCGAACAGCAACCTTTTGGTGCACCGGACGACACTCAACAGCTGAGCCACACTGGCTAGGAAATACCAAGGCATTAAGCAACAGCACTGGTGGATCACTTTGTCACTAACCTTGACATGGGCAGAATTGTTCTTTCCTCGTGGTAATCGCTGTCACACTCATTTATGTACTCCCTCAGCACGGTTAGCACTCGAACCATCCGAACAGCTTCCTGTCTTGCACAATTAATACTGTCCTTGTCACCATCCAACACACACAGCGTGTCATAGGAGGCTTTCAAACGATCAAAGCAAGACTGAATGAAGTCTTCATGGATCACCACCTACAAATAACGGGTCAAATATGACAGTTCAAGTTGCTTTGAAATGTAAAAATTAAAGGCACACATAAAATTTTATTCCAATCAAAGATGGCAACAACTCATTTAAGGGTAGCCGTCAATTAACCATGATCATCTTTAGCCAAGGAGTCTCTACTGATAATAAAATATGCTATGCATTGTCAAAGGAAGCAAGAGTCATATAAGCATAAATTAGATACTCAAAAAGAAAACTTCAGGATTAGGTGTTAGAATCAAAAGAAATTCAGTCACAATCTCTTGCCATAATGATACTCAAAATGATCACTTCAAGATAATTATTAGGACAAGATTCATTTAGACAGCATTTTATACGAGAGAAATAGGGACCAAATATTTTAGGTATATTTATAAGAGCTGAAACAAAAGAATTCCTAGTTAATCCTAAATTAAAGTTCTTTAAAGGAAAAAGAGTTCTTCAACCAGAGTTTCAATTTGTGTATGTTTGAATGCACGTCAGTCCTCACCTGATTGACCTGTAGCCTTGGCCCCAGGTTTGTGTATATCTCTTTAAGGAGATCTATAGCTCTGCTGGCAATATCGTCATTGCTCTGAATCACAACCTAGGATCAAAAAGATATCTTAGTTGGCCATTTCAATTCAAACCATCCCCTCAGCTATTTTTCATATAGTATTCAATAATTTTAGGATACACTGACTTCGATAATCAAGAAAACCAAGTACAATTAAGTGAGAAAACAGACCAAAATAAAGAAGATAAAGGCAAGTCTTTGAATAAAGAAATTTGTTGAAGGGAAGACTCATTTTCCTAAGGACATCATACGTTTTAATCAAGACCATTGTTTTTATTGACATACAATATATATTAGTTTCAGGTGTACATTAGTGACTATTTGTATAGATTACGAAATGACCGCCACGGTTAAGTCTAGTTACCATTTGTCCCCAAACAAAGTTATTACAACACTGACTGTATTCCCTGTGCTGTACGTGAAATCCCCAGGACTTCTACCTGGAAGGTTGTACCTCTTAATCCCCTTTACCTATTTCACCTGCCCCAAGTAACTTCTTCAGATCTTTATCATTCACCTCATTATGCCAGTGGCATTGAAATTAGATGCAGAAGTCTGGGGCTCTGAGGAGGTGACTTAGGGCTGAGCCCTGTAACAGGCTTGGGGAAGGGAAGCGGAGGAGCACAAGGAGACTGAGGCGAAAAAGTACACAGGCTTTCCTTCTGTGCTTCAACCAGTTTTACGTTGTGGAGTAGTGTGTACATTTTTATTTAAAAAAAGGGTTTCTGCTGTTTAAAAAAGTGCTGAAAACATGTCAACCATAACTGAAAAATTTAACAACTATTTAAAAATGTTGCAAACCCCTTACTTAATCCAAAAATCTAAATAATCAAATACCACAATAAAGAGCTTAGGCTAGCTAGTTTGCAGAAAAAGATTCCATGTAAAAATTATATATACACACTGCTGTGACCAGGTCAGGTTTTTAAAGGCAGGAATGATAAATGAACAGCACGCTGTGACAACATGCAGGAACCTGGGGGGTATCACGCTCAGTGAAGTCAGCCAGCTGGACAAAGACAGATAACACGTGATCTCACTTGCACGGGGAATCTAAAACAACAAATTAAGAACCCGAACTCATAGATACAGAGATCAGATTGGTGGCTGCCAGAGGTGCCAGGTGGGTAAAATGGGTGAAGGTGGTCAAAAGGTACAAACTCCCAGCTATAAAATAGCCAAGTCTCGGGATGTAATGTACGGCATGCTGACAAGTTAGTAATACTGAGTGCATATTTGAAAGTTGCTAAGAGAGTAAATCTTTTTTTCCCCTTTATGATTAAGATGAGCTATCACTACCTCCTGGGACAAGCGCCAGGGAAGACGCAGACATGTCATCTACATGCAGAATTGGGGCTCCTTCCCTATTGGAAAAGCTCCATCACATACATGTTTCACTTACCCTCCAAAGGTAGTCTAACCCTATCAACTCCAGGTCATCCATCATGTACGCTCTCCTCTTTGCTACCAGTTTTCCTTCTCGACAATTCACAGCTTTGAAGAATCGCTCAAAACATTTCATGCCGTTTTCCGTTAGGAGGGAAGGGTCGAGCTGGAGCACGTTGCTTTCGAAGAAGTCCTTGTTGATGTCAGGGTCCAAGTCCGGCTCATCCCCCATCAGCTTGGAGTACCACTTGAAGCAGGCCTCGCGGTCGCACAGGTACACGGCGTTCTCGGCCAGGCACTTCCAGATCTGCTTCGCCTGCGGGGCGCACAGCCACAGCTGGCCGTCCTTCAGCAAGAATCTTGGAAAAACGGAAAAAACGAGCCATCAGAGCTACAGCGTGTTTACCCCAAGATGCAATCTATAGATATCTATACATATAGGCAATCTATACATCAAGTCATTGAAAACCAAACACCACTGAGCAAACTCAGCCTGCTACTACGTTTAGCTTTGGCTTAAGGAACCCCATCCGAGTAACATTAGCACGTGACTCGGGACGGCCTCTGCCAGCGCTGCTGGGGTGCACAAGGCACCGGAGGACCCCAGCATTCTTTCGGCTGCTGGTCCAGCAGCCCTTTGCCCCCACTTCCTGAGTGTCTCTGACGCCATTACGGTCAGTTTCGTTCTCTAACGGGCTGTCTCAAAAGATGGCAACTTAAGAACAGAATTCTGTATAAAAGTTTAAAATGTGTTCTCTTCAAGCACTGCAAAGAAGAAGAGTTATAACTCAGACAACAATTCTGAATGTTTAATGAACAAACACATGGGGAGATGTCCGCATGGGAAAAGGCCACCTAAAAAAGACCCCAGCGACACCTCGTATGAAGCTGGCTTTCTCATCTGTGTCTTACATAGAGCCGCAGTGATTGATTGACACAAACCTCAGGAAGTTCAGCCGCTCTTGGACTTCTTGAACGTGACTGTATCTACTTCCCAGCCTTACAGTTTGTGGGTCGTAGTCCTCATGGTCTGCAAATTAAAAGAAAATCATGTATGACATATTCGGACACCCACATTACTGGGACTTTAACCAAAGAAAATGACATCACTTACAAAGTCATTAACTTGACATTAAAAGGCATCATGAAGTTTACTAATTATTGGTGATTTTGAGTCAGCTCCTATTTTCCCCACAAAAATAAATTTTCCTTATACATAACCAAAAGGATCTGTTAAATGTGCTATAAAAAGAATTACTGACCAGGTTTCTCCACCGTAAAGCTTTCTCTCTTCGTAACTGCTCATCTGTGGGGGCTACTTTGCGACTATGTAATTTGTCTTGTTTCTTTGCCCACTAGTTTTAGCATCACCTCCCCCCCGCCCTTTTATTCAGGTGGCAGCACTTTACCAAGACCTGGGACCCAAATGATGAAGAAAAGTCATGAAGAAAGATCCCTCTATGCTAAATGGGAATGGAGAGGCCCTATACTTTGTTATAAAAAAGCTTCCCGGCTGTGAAAACAAAGATGGTGGTGCGTTTCCTTGTAAACATTCAGCTCCAAACAAATCCTGTGATTAGTGAGCGGGCAAATGAAGACTGAGCCACACGGCCCGGGCAAGACGGCCCATTTTTGAATCATGCTGCCCAGCCATGAGAGATCCCACTGAAAGCAGGAAAAAGTAGATGAGACTAAATTAACTCGTGTCTCTGGCCAAGGCTAACATAAATTGGTTCTTGTCATTACAAACTGCCAAACTGTCTAGAATCCATTTCAGAACTCATGAGAAAAGGTCACTTTTAAGAAGCATCTGTAATTGATACACAATTCAAATACCATAAAACCTAGCCACTTAATGTGTAACCCAATGGTTTTTAGTATAGTCAAAGCTACCAGATTTGAGTATCACCACCTACCCTCACAGTCTACAAGATTCCCCATCATCTCAGAGACTCACATTTCATATAAATGGAATCTTAAAATATGTGGTCTTCTGTGACTCTGTGACTGGCTTTCTTCTATTTAGGCTAACATTTTTCAGGGTTCAGGCATGTTGTAACATTCTTTTACTACTGCTAAATAGCCTTCCACTGTATGCATTTAAAACATATTGTTCATCCATTCATCAAATGATGGACACTTAGGTTATTTCCACTTTTCTGGCTAACATTCACGTTCAAGATTTCGCATGGAACTATGTTTTCATTTCACCTGGGTATATAAATTACCTGGGAGTAAACTGTATGATCAATTCTGTTTACCACTTGGAGGAATTGCCAACCTGTAATACCAAGGTGGCTGCACCACTTTACAATCCCGCAAACAACGTACAAAAGCTCCAACTTCTCCTCATTCTTGCCAACACCTGCTATTGTTTCATTTGTCATCCTCGTAGGTGTACAGTTTCTCACTGTGGTTGTAATTTGCATTTCCCCAGTAACTAACGAAATCCAGCATCTTTTTATGCACCAAATGGCCATGTGCTTATCTTTGGAGAAATGTCTACACAGATCCTCTGCTGTTTCTTAATTGGGTTGTTTTTTAACTGTTGAACTGTAAGAGTTCTTATATATTCTGGATACAAGTCCCTTACCAGATACATAATCTGTAGATATTTTCTACCATTCTTGGGTTATCATTTTACTTTGATTGTATCATTTGCAGAAGTTTTAAATTTCGATGTAGTTCAATATATCACGTTTTCTTCCCTAAAAATGTTGCTTTGCCTAACCCAAGGCCACAAAGATTTATTCCTATGTTTTTTCCTAAGAGTTTTAAAGTTTTAAGGTCTATGGCAATCCTACCAATGAGTTAAAATTTGAGTGAAAACAGAAAGGTGGTTTTATCCTGTGTTGTATTCACATAAAAAGACTTTAAAAGAACTTGGTAAGCACCAGTGCCTGAAGGCACTAGTAGTAAGAACACATGAGTAAATGTTAAGGATTTTAGTAAGTTTATTACTTTAGCTAAATAATGTTAAAAGAGGAGGCAGAATCAGCTGACTATACCACTGAGAAATGTTTTCTTCCAAAGATGAAGATGCTAGTGGTGAAATATGGGCAGGATAGTAATATTGGTGAGATAGTTATCAGAAATTGAGAATATCAGCGAACTGTGGAAGCTGATGTTAGCCCTCAATTTCACTTATGTTTATCTGAGTTTTATATAGGAATGTATATAGATGTTAAGCAAAGCTCTCATGTTTCATAGGCATATTGGGATTTTACACAATGCAAAGAGTCTACCCAATATACTTTTCAAATAATGAGCATTAGAAACACCCTCATTTTAACCAGTTAACTGCCACAATATTTTGAATTTAATTAAAAAAGACCCGCCGCTTGCGTCTATAGACTAAGTGTACAAATGGTTAAAAATATATTATCGGCCCTAACCGGTTTGGCTCAGTGGATAGAGTTGGCCTGCGGACTGAAGAGCCCCAGGTTTGAATCTGGTCAAGGGCATGTACCTTGGTTGCGGGCACATCCTCAGTAGGGGGTGTGCAGGAGGCAGCTGATTGATGTTTCTCTCTCATGGATGTTTCTAACTCTCTATCCCTCTCCCTTCCTCTCTGTAAAAATCAATAAAATATATTTTAAAAATATGTATTATCGGCTTCTGCAAAGTCTACTATAAAATGTCAAGAAATGGTATGTTCAGTAACCATTATGTTCAATTCTACCTCTAACATTGGTTAGATACAGTTTCCTTTCCATGGCTATGGGAACAAACTTGAGCCTATAGGACAGTTTTTGTGTGGGTTTTTTGGGGTGTGTGTGTGCTATGAATTTGGCATGAGAGAGAGGAATATGTACTAAGAATACCTCTGAACTCCAGCACACAGACTCTAATACAACTGTCAGAGGGCAAAAGGGCATTGAAACGGAGTCCACCGATGGCGGCACTTACAAACTGGCTGTTACAAAAACAGGAAACTCGACAGTGACATGTTTAAACAACTTCATACTTTGAAACCCATGTAAAACATGTGGATTCTTGTAGCCTTCCATCTCCCTACTTGCGAATTTTTAATTCATAAATCGAGGCACTTAATGGAACACAGACTTAGACAAAAAAGTTTTCCTGGAAAGATAATGGTGGTGGTATTAAGGACACACAAAGGATGAAAATGAGTCAAGTATGTACCCAAGAAGGCAATAAACAATTGTAGGACAGGTGCTCACAGCCTCCAGGCAGGGAAGGAAAAAAGCTTAACAAGGAGAGTGGGGCAGGCAGACTAAAGAGCCTTGAAAGGCTGGCCGGGAGGTTAAGAGTGTGTAAGAGTTAAGAGGAAAGTGAAAGTGGGTCATAAGCTAAGAAAGGAACACAAAATATATCCGTTGTCATTTTGAAGGTAATTAATGCTGACCCCGCCCCCAGCTGGGAAGGGAAGTTGCTGTCATTTCCCATAATTCCCGTTAGCTTGTAGTACATACCTCTAGCATACAGTCTCATGCTTTCCATGTAAGTTGCAAGATTTTCTGCTACCAAAGTAACTAGGGCATGATTGTGCTGAAGTTGATTGATTAAGTCATGGCGATAAAATACATGGGGACTTCGCTGAGTTTGACTGAAACGAGAAGAACTTAACAATATAATTAGGCAATTAATTCTGTTGGAATCAAAAGAGCTTATATACTCTAAATTCTTAGCTACTAATTGAAAAACTTCAAATGGGTTCTTTCATAATAGAAGTGTACTTTTGGCCATTTAACTTTAGTGGCAAGCAATTTAAAAGAAAATCAATGCCTCAAAAAATAAAACATAGCATTATTATTTTACACACACACAAAATACATTAATATTCTCCACTACCACACCAATGGGCGTTTACTTTAATAACTGATTTCTACTTCCATGTTATACTAGTGCCAAAGCACTTACGTTTGCATAACTATTTGCAGAATTATAAAATAGAAACACTCCTTGCCAGATTAGCACCACAAAAATTATGCTATAATTACAGTAAAGAATTTAAATTTTCTCCACTGTTTACTCCTATAGTTTTTGTAATTTCATAGTATTTTTCTAGCCTTAAAAAAAAAAAAAACACAGCAGAAGACAAAGTTCAAGGGTTAAAACCAAAACACGTGGCCTTTTCTGTATTAGGCATAATCGTAATAATCGAGAGTTGTATAAGATCTTGGCAATCATTTAATTTTATACGTATAAGAAAATACATTTCTTTCGTTTAGAGAATCTTGACAAAATGATATGACTGTTTGGCTACAAGGGTCATAACCCAGGAATCCTGATTCCACTGTGAATACACTCTGCATTACACCCAGCTCTTTTCCCACCTTTTCCTTTTTCATGTTATCAGTTCCAACTCTATAACCAAACAATACAAGGACAAATTATTCCAGAAACCACAATTTAGCAAGTGAGGTAATATATTTATAAGGGGCAGACACCGGGCAGAAAGGGACACGGGCAGGAAGGAAAAACTGAAATGAGAGGTGAAACTGACGCAGCACAAGCCATGAAACTGGCCGGCTCACTTGCTGGAAGGAAGAGGGAATTCTGAACCCAGAACCTGAAGGCAGTATTATTGTCTTGCTTGTGATACGTATCTCTTAACTGCAGCTTACTTCCTCATCAGTAAAATCAAGGAGGTGGTTATGATAAAGGAATCTTTTCTTCCAAATAAACTCTTCTCTCAGCCGATTGGCCCAGTCTAATTTTCTTGTTTGCTTCTACCAGCTGATAATGCTGCTGTTTCTTTTCAAAAGCCATCAATGAAAATGCTGAAATGTTCTGTTAAAAGCCTTACCTCAAATTCTGAGGTGCCTCCCCAAACAAACTACAAATTTCTCTAATTTGTTTCAGAGCGGGGATGACCCATTTGTCATTTGTACGAAGTTCTTCTATAAAGCGATCTATCCACTGGATCTTCTGTGTGTCACGGTCCTTAAACGATTTCAATGTTTTATACAGGTCAATATAGTTTTCATAATTATAAAACAGAGCTTCTCTTGTACGATTAGCAACACAAACATTATGCCGTAACTGCAGTAAAGAGGTCAATGATAATTTGAAAAGTTGCTTTAAGTACATGTTTATTTCACATTTACTATCAAAACTCTAAAAAGTAAGACATTAGAAAAGTTCGCTGTGACAGAGACTCGGATACAGCTATAGCTAGCTACACAAAGGTCTAGAGACGAAGCATTAGGCACACTGACAGAAACTGGGATTTGAAACATTTGCCAGGAAGTGGGCATTGAACTGTATCAATGGTTTTAGAGATTCTACCAAATAATAAAATTCAGCAATAACAGAGAACCCTGATGGTTACACTACACAGCTTTGCTTTTAGTACACCGAGGAACATTGAGGATATTTTTGCCAATGATGGTATGGCAACTAAGTTTCACCACAAATAAAAACAAGGACATGTCCACATACACACAAGGAGAGAAAGGGCCAGAAACGTGTATAAGCACAGTTAGAGCCAACGTTATTTCATGTACCATGTTTACTTCTCATACCTCATGTACGTTAGTCCTTCCCCAGTCAATAATAATCAGAAATGCAGGTCTGCGCACTTAATTTTAAGTTCGAATTGTTTTGTGTGTCTCCAGTTACTGGTTGCTATATTAAATAAATACTTAACGAACGGTCACAAGCAAGCAGAGTCAAAAACAGTAGCATCTGTCACACACACCTACTTGAGCTTATTTCAGCTCTTACTGAAATTTCAGTTCATCGGTGTAGCAAATAGCTCTAATTAAGTGAGAAACTGGTTGTTCAGCAATGTCCATGCATGAATTAAAAGGATACATATACCACAAGTTAGAATGCAGGGAAGCTGTTGTGTCATTTGTTTGCAGGAAAAGGCACTGAATGCTTTGCTGTTTAGGAAATTTTATTATTTTTTTCTAACTTCTCTATAAGCAAAGAAAACCTAACTTCCCTCACCATCTGAAGTCTCTACCCAGCTTTAATATCTTCTATCTCATGATCTGGTTGAAAGTGGCATTTCAGCATCATACATGTAACAAACCACCACCACCATACGGCCTGTGTGGGCTGTACTGCCTTTCTCCCAAAGAGACTAAAACGCTTTTCAGATGATATCCCAAACTGTGACAGACCCCTAAGAAGAGGATGTAAACTTATACGAACAAAGTAAGTCAATCCTTGAAAATTGCTTCAAAAATAATATTGGAATAACCTGAGACTATTCTGTAGCTAAGCCACCCTAATTGTGAAGAAGAGCCCGAGAGAGAGAGAGAGAGAGAGAGAGAAAGAGAAAGAGAGAGAGAGAGAGAGAGAGAGAGAGAGGGAGGGCGGGCAGGCGCCGAGCGGCACCCGCTTACCTGCGAGCAGCTGTAATCGAGGATTTTGATGTGGGCGCTGAGGGCCAGGTCCATGATGTCCACGGGCACGTCGTCGCTGTGGGCCAGGTTCCACAGGAGGTTCAGCACCTTGTGCGCCATCACACCGTCCTTATCATCCTCCGCAAGACGACGAATCAGCTCCAGCAGCTTCTCCCGCTGCTTTTTACTTGCATTTGTCCAACTTGCCTAGAAAAGACATTTAAATGACATGAAACAACACATTTCTTTCTCACTGCTTACACTGTCCCCAGATTAGCTATATATTCATCACAGAAACATGGCTGAGCACAGAATTCTTCAAAGTGATTATCTAGAACATCGGTTCTCAACCTGTGGGTCGCGACCCCTTTGGCAGTTGAACGACCCTTTCACAGGGGTTGCCTAAGACCATCCTGCATATCAGATATTTACATGACGATTCATAACAGTAGCAACATTACAGTTATGAAGTAGCAACGAAAATAATTTTATGGTTGGGTCAACATGAGGAACTGTATTTAAAGGGCTAGAAGGTTGAGAACCACTGATCTAGAACACCTCACAGATCTAATGAATGAAATTTATTAAAAATAAAATGGTGCTCCTTTAATTTATGTTAACTCTTACCTTAAAGCAATCAAAGAGATGATCGAGTTGTTCAGGAGAAAAATCCCAGGCCAACTTTGCCAGTAAATCATGTACATTCTTCACAATGGCCTCGTGCTTCCCCGCCTAGTGAAAACCCAAAGAAAACCAGAGACTTTGAACAGCAGGGAAGGAGTGTATAGGGCCTGCTGACAACCATCCTGTATAATACAAGCCTAATATGCCAAGTGTCTGACGGTTCATTCCACCAGTCGCTATTACGCGCACTGACCACCAGGGGGCAGATGCTCCGACTGGTAGGTTAGCTTGCTGCTGGGGTCCAGCTGATTGGGACTGGGAGAGATGGGCCTGACATGCCCTGGAGCCCTCCTGTGCCTCTCCCCCCCCCCCCCCGCCCCCTCTAGTTAATTAATAAAGTATTCCCAGCTCCATCTGTGTAAACACGAACATAAAAAATGTGTGACATTTTAAATGCTTTGAAACTGCCATCTAAAACCTGACAATTTAATTTTTTGATATGCATGGGAATTCACGTGAACCTTCGTTATTGAATTTAATGTGCCAATTTTAACACTGCACGTAGGAGAAAAACAGTTTCCAGCCCTGAAATAAAAACGTTTTCTCTTCTCTCTGAGAAACTAGAAATCCTTTGATTATAGATTTTTATAAACAATCTAGTGATCTCACTCCTCACAGTGACCTTTTTCTTTGTATTGTTTTTGAAGAAACCAATTAGAGATGTCCTTCACTGTTTTAATAGACATTCCTTATTATTTCACAGTTTGCCTCTTATTTAAAACCACCCACAATGACCAAATACATCCCGTAGATAATGTTATATATTTTTATTAAAAAATATTATTGGCTATTTCAAAAAGATTCCTGACAGGATCGCTGTAAACAACAAGCATTTAAATATATTAATATTACCAACTACTCTATTTCCTTAGTATTAACGTCTTTCTTTCTTTTAAAATTCAAATAGCCACTATTCTACATTCCATACCTGTGCTGCCCAGATATTATCAAGGTCTTGTAAGGTCAGAGCCTTTTCTTTGATGACGAAACGAAGAATCTTCTCCAGCTTCTCCACGTACTGTGGCTGGTGCAGGCTGTCTCGCAAGACAATGGATAAGATGTTGTTCTGCTGTATCCATTCCTAAACACAATTCGGAAATCGTCTTAAAGCAGGAACTAAACAGAAGCTTTTAAAGAGACCTGAGTGGATAGACAACACACACAAAACCTTTCGTCTCCCACCTAAACCCCTAGCCCAGGGCCGATGACTAGGCACCTCTACATACCTTGTATCACATTAGAATCATTCTCCCCAGTTAAACGGAAAGGACCTTGAGAACAAGGGCAGTTCTTACACAGAGGTCTCGCCAGTACTGCCAGACAGTATGTACTAAGGTGATTCGACCCATCTTTTTAAAGCAGCATACTTCCTTTAAAAACTACATTATAACCAAAGCAAAGATAAACAGGCAAGCCTCCATCAAACAAAAGCTTCTACACAGAAAAGGAAACCATCAACAAAACTAAAAGGCAACCTACTGGATGGGAGAAAATAACTGCAAATCGTGTATCTATTAAGGTGCTAATATCCAAAATACGTATAGAACTCATACAACTCAATAGCAAAAAAGCAATCCAATTTAAAAATGGGCAGAAGATCTGAATAGACATTTTCCCAAAGATGACATCGAGATGGCCAACAGGTCCATGAAAAGATGATCAACATCAGTCACCAGGGAAAATGCGACTCAAAACCACAATGAGCTAGTACCTCGCACCTGTGAAAGTGGCATCATTGAAAAGACAACAAGTAAGTGTTGGTGAAGAGATGGAAAAAAAGGAACCCTTATACACTGTGGTTGGGAATGTAAATTTGTGCAACCAGCTTGGAAAAAGGACAGAGGTTTGTTAAAAACAGAACTGGCGTATGATCCAGGAATACCACTAGAGGGCACATTTCCCAAAGAAATGAGCTTCTCCTCTCATAGAGATATCTGCACTCTCATTGCAGCATTCTGTACAATAGCCAACATAAGGGAGCAACCCAAGTGCCCATTGATAGAGGAGTGGGTAAAGAAACTGGTGCACAAACTGGAATATTATTCAGCCACACACACACACAAAAAGAATGAAACCTTGGCGTTTGTGACAACCAGGGGCTTACGTTAAGTACAATAAGCCAGACAAATAAACACACCAAAGAAAGCGCATAGAGAACAGATGGGTGGTTGCAAGAGGCAGGGGATAAGAGAAATGGGTGAACTGTTTTTATCCCCCACCCCCTTTAAGTTTAAATAAGCTGAATAAAAATTTTTAAAAATTACAAGCAGTATTAATTAGCAATAGTTAAGAAAATGCCATATATACAAACATGTATGGTAAATAAGGTTTCCTAAACTTTCAATGTCAAAATGATATAAATGTTAAGTGCTTAAAACGATCAAACAGTAAATCATGTAGATCTTATTCTAGCAACTGTATTTCCTATTTGAAAATCTTTAAGTACCAAATACTGACCAATCTATTTCCAAGATGATCTTTATATGCTCCTTTTCAACCAACCCCGCCCAACAAGCTATTACTTCAGCAGTAAGTTGACCACAGGTGTGCTAAGATGCTCATATCATCCTACATAATAAAGAACTAACACGCTAATTAGCCCGGACAGCAGAATGACTGTCCAGGTGACCTTCCAGACGAAGCCTGGGCTGCGAGGGCTGAACCCCTTGCACAAATTTCATGCACCGGGCCTCTAGTTACCAAATAATAAACTATGCTATTGCAAAAAATTATCAGGATTAGCAGAGTCATAAATCAATCCAAACACTTCTCAACTTCATGGTTTTCTCTGAAATGCAAACACTGACTTTGAGTAGAGCTATTCTATCTTTTGCCGTGGGTAGATTCATGAGAGGAAAATCAAGGACTTACTGCCATTCGTTCAGCTGTGAGCCACTCTTCCTCCTCGGGGTTCCCATGCCGGTGAGTGTAGTACGAGACACTAGAAATCACCTTATTAACCTCATTCAGTGCATTCATCTTTCCATTGAAAGAAGAAATTTGCAATAATCTGTAAAAGAAACTCAGTAAGTATGATTCTAAGTGTCCAATAAATAATTGTTTCAAGAGGTAAATATCTTACCTAAGTATCATTTTTAACCTAAATATTTCTAAATTTTTTACAGTTTCTTCTTGTCCTGGAACCCTTGACGCTAAATTCTTCAAAGATTTAATAATCATTGAGAGGGCATCATTTTTGGCTTCATTCTTTGCTTCTTTTTTCAGCTCTTCATCAGTTAAGTTTTCTAAAAACTGTGGAACCATTTCTATGACTGGAAGAAAGTACTTTTTCACCGTGTGAAGAGTGAGAAATTCATAGCTTTGTCCAAATGGTCTGAAATAAGAAAGGCAATGAGGATTACTCTTGTAATACGTGATTTCTTACAAGCAACTAAGACTGAACTTGACTATTTATATTAACTTAAAAAATCCAAGTTATCAGTTAAAGAAGAAACCATACTTGAAAAGAGAAACTCAATTTATCGAGCAATTTCTAGAATGCACTGAAGATTTATTTTAAAACATAACTTACTTAATAAGAGCTGCAATTATTTGAACATTTAATGCTGATCCACTAATAAAACGATCATGCAAAATCTGGAACCCATTTAAAGTGCCGAATTTGTTGAGGAGATCCACTAGCCAACCCTGCAATACAGTTAATGAAGAAAGTTAACTTCCTGCCTTTAGGGGCAAAAGTACTATCTGAAGTCATTTCTTGACTGAAACATACTAGAAGCAAGAAATTCAATAAAAGAAAATTATTATGTAAAATCATCTTAAAAAAGCCCAACAGAACAAAATACTGCACATGCTCACAGTAATGCTGAGACACAGAAGCCTAAGAAGCCGGACAGAGTTCATGACTAAGGCACAGCTGTCTGCTCAGACCAATATAGCTGGTGCACAGGAATTAGAAGCCAGACTTTGATTTCATAGATCCCATCATATGAAAATACCTTTTTATCATCTGATAAGAGAGTCTTTAAACACACACACACACACACACACACACACACACACACACACACACACACTATATTCAGTAACTAAGATGTTTGAATTCATTTTTTATTACAGGTAACCAATCCCTGGTATGATCTGATTCTCCTAACTAGAACATGCAGGTTGATGCTTTTGCTGACTCATGGGAACGCACTCAGTTCTCATCTTAGAGGCACCATGATGTAATAGTATAGGTTGTCTTTCAACTGCTTCCCAAAGAAATAGCAGTGACTCAAAGTAAAATGCCAATGGGGATGTACTAGTAGCTAAAGGCATGCTTACATGTGAAAACTTAAGTGAATTAAAATGTTAGAGATCTAAGAATCAAATGTGTCTAAACATTTATGTACACATGATGACCTGATACCGTGCCTTCTTCTTAAAGGCCACATTTCAGAAGCCAGTTTCTCCACTAAGCCCTAAGCAAAATAATTTCTGCCACAATCGAAAAACCAAAAGCCATGTCTAGCAAAAATGAAAAATGCTAAGTAAAAAGGAACTGATTTAAAAAGACAATAGGCTGGAGCTCGGGGTAGTTCTGATGTGATTTTATGAGAATCTAAATTAACGAAATTTCTCTAATAAATCAACTGTTGTATTTCTATAAAATCATTATTTCCTACCTTTTTTTTTTTTTGGTCTTATAAGCTAATTCAAAACAATTAATTCACCAGGTGCCTCTCGGCATCCAGCAACCCTAAGCACACACACACTGATGTGATGTATTTTTACCTCAGTAATCGGGACGAAACCATTATGCTGATATAATCTCCCCATGTTTTCAGCTGCAATGTATGTGTAAGCAATTAGGAATACCCAGTAATTATTAATACTCAAGAGCTAGGCTTGAAAGAAAGAGAAAATATCTTTAACTAGAATCCATCTTAATAAGTCTCTTACAGATTATTATTGACCTACACAGGAAAAAATAAACTAAACTAAAGACAGGAATACAGGTATATTTTGGAGAATGCCACCATTTCAAAATTAATTTGGTTTGCTCAAGCACAAATAAACCGGAAGTGGCAATAATACGAGCCGTGGGGAATATCAGAAAACCTCAGCTCTAAATTCCACACCTTGTGACCATTTTCACTTCTAACAGAATAAACCCACCCATCATATGCATAAATTGAAATTTTCCTGGCTGTTTTTTTCTATTTATAGGGCCCACAATATTAAAAATGTCTCCCTAATGTCTAAAAATTAAAACTGTATTGTTAATTATGTAATATTTACATAAGAATTATATAGTTAGGGGTATATATATATTTTTTAATATATTTTATTGATTTTTTACAGAGAGGAAGGGAGAGAGAGATAGAGAGTTAGAAACATTGATGAGAGAGGAACATCGATCAGCTGCCTCCTGCACATCTCCCACTGGGGATGTGCCCGCAACCCAGGTACATGCCCTTGACCGGAATCGAACCTGGGACCTTTCAGTCCGCAAGCCGACGCTCTATCCACTGAGCCAAACCGGTTTCGGCAGTTAGGGGTATATTTTTAAGTATACACCGTTTATGCCGACATAAAAAATTTACATCAGAGAACTTTTACGTGATTGCATTTATGTATACTATTTCATTGATATTGATGTTTTACTCTTTTTGCTTTATCATTTTTGTAATTTTACTTTTACGACACTTATAGGATATACTTGATCTTGGAGTCGAAATCTTGGACATAATTGTAGCCTTGGTCAGAGTAGTATTTAAAAGGAAAAATACGGTTTGCTTTATACTAATCCAAATCAGCACGATTTCCCAAGAGGCTGGGCAGAACAATGGGGACTAACTACATAGTGAAAGCTTAAAAAAATCCAGTCCAAAGCTATTTTGTCAATTATACCTCAATAAAGTAGAAAAAGAAATCCCCAAACACAAAATAATGCAGACCTCTTGAAGAGCAATATTACATTATTCTTCCCTACGTTGCTAGGAGGTTCGATCGCTTAAAGTTCTGTGGCACAGCAAAGCAACTGTAACAGGGAATTGTGAAAATAACAAACCACACACTTTTGGTGAGCGAGGGTCTGGAGAACGAGCGAAGAGTTCATCTTCAGGCAACTGAACACTTGAGGACACGGATTCGCACGGACGGGTACCATTGTAGATATGGAACTTGCAATGGGGATTTAAGGCCATGGAGAGAAGTTCTAGAAGTGGAAACCAGTCTTGGGACAACTTGGCCACACATAGTTCCACCAGGCGATGAGTGTTATTGATAATACACCTCTGTTATAGATATGGGGGAAAGGTGATTCACAAGATCAAAACATTGCAATTCCAAACAAATACTTTCTGATCTTCATTAATTATGTTGTAATGCTCTTTCCATTCTTCTATATTGATCATTTGGACATTTCACTAATATTGGGAACAAACGGACATATCAAAAGACAAAATCGCATCTACTTTATAATTTACATAGTACCTAGTTTCAAAAGCCATTTGGAACAGCTTAGAAAACGAAGAAGGCAACGCTCTATGTCCACAGACAAGATGCAAATCACCACTGTTTTTCTCTTTGGAATTTATATACTAGAGGCAGCAATTCTAAAATGGAAACAATACAGCAATTATCCAAGGTGGAGATTTGCTAAGCCTCAAGGCGAAAATGTGCCAGCACTTGCCAAGTTTCCAGGTCTATAGTTACAGTGCATTTTGCTAGACTGAAGGTGTCCATAGAGGGCTTGTGTGCTTTCGCCAGTCACTTGGTGACACCTGAGAACGCTTTCAATTCTCCACTGCAGAGTTTTTTTGTGCCACAACTACGATTTGAATTCAAGACTACAAATATGTTTGAATAGCGGCTTGTGGTTTAAATTTTCCGTTTTCACCTCTGTCACATGCCAAAGTTGAGGCATGTAGGTTTCTTTGCTGTCTCTGTATGGTGGGTTGATTTCTCTGCATTAACCTAGTGTCCCAGGTATTAGATCCCCATCTTGGGTATGTTTCTCCCTTAGTGGCACATAAGAAATGAGCAGTGCACCTCACAACTGAGAGCATCATCATGTCAATGAAATGCGGTGATTTGCCTAAGGTCGCAGATTAAACCCAAGTTTCCTAAATCTAAAGCTCATACTCATTCTAAATGACCACGCTTCCTTCAATAGAAATTATAATTTATAAAAAGCATTCTCAAACTTCTGCATTTTCAGACCTTTTTAATTCAACCAAAGGATCAAATATATATATATATACCCAAATATGTGTGCGTGTGTATGAATGAAAAATACAAGTATCACTTCATAAATCTGAATTTTTTAAAGTCAAAATGCAAGACTCACGTGAATTTCAAACTTCCAGCCACTCACTGCCTCGTCTGTAAGGATTTTAGTGAAGGATATTGTGAGCCCATCTCGAAAGAATCGCTGACATGCTTCACTTTTAACATCAAGGCCTAAGGAAAAGGGGAAAACAATTAATGTAAACAAAGTATTTCTCTGGTTGTTTTATGATGTCTAATTATACAATAAAAGGTAGTAAGTAATTATAAACTATTCACTGACAGCTAACAAAGGCTGACTAGAGCCTTAGGATTTTAATTATATAAAAGAAATGACAAGATAGTCCCAGAAAAGAAATATAGAGGTGGGGGAGATACATGTCCAGTGCCTAGATCATGTCAAGGACAGAAGTCTCTAAAAATTTGAATTGATAAATAAATGTGCAAATGAACATAAAATACTTGAGGCAGTGGAAAATAATTGAAATCTGATCATGCGTTTTCATAGCTTATTACATTATTTATACCAACTGACAACTAGAACATATCCATGGCTACCCTATATCAGGAACTGAAATGTAACTGTCCGACTAGACAGTGTGGCTCAGTGGTTGATCATCAACCTATGAACCAGGAGGTCACAGTTTGATGCCCGGTCAGGGCACATGCCCAAGTGGCAGGCTAGAGCCCCAGTGTGGGGCGTGCAGGAGGCAGCTGATCCGTGACTCTCTCTCACCATTGATGTTTCTCTCTCTCCCTCTTCCCTCTCTCTGAAATCAATAAAAACATTTATTTCAAGAACTGTAACTGCCCTTTATTTTAATTTCCAATTCCTAAAAAAGTGAATAGAGAATGCTACAATAGTAGTCCTTTGCTAAGGAGAATTCAACTGCACCTGAAGTAGACCAAAGTCATTGGGGAAAAAGATTAATTCCAACATTAAGTATTTACTTCTAGATGATAGAATAAAAAGACCAGATGCCTTTTTCTTGGCTTATTGAAAAAAATAAAAAAACTGACCTCATCTTTCAAGTTTTTTAGAGAAAAATCAAACTTTTCCTATGTATTAAATAAAAAACCATGTAAGCTAGGCAGTTTGCTTTAAATATGCATGTACATATGTATAACTTCAGAAAGTTTACAAACACCCTTAAGGCTGTCCAAAGGACATGAACCCTTGCTCTAGGCATATACCACAAGCCATGGCAAGAAAACATTGTTAGATGTGAAAGAGAAAAAGTCAAGTGCTCAGCGACGGAGTGAAAGGCTATGTAGCAGCGCACACTATGCAGGGCGTACCAACACTGGAACTCACCTTTTTTACTAAGATCAATAGCAGCTTCCAAAAGCATTTCTAATTCCCTTTCGGCAACACTGGGACCACCCACCGAGGCCTACGAGTTTGAAAAATATAAAAAGATGTTGATTAGTGCACTATAAATGAGCTACTAATTATAATACGTCATCATGAAAATACTAATATTCAAATAACATTAAAATACTGAAACAAGGTTGGCAGTGTAGTTGCGTTGAGACTTGTTTTCCAACGCTTTTAAGGAACTGTCAAACAGAAGATACAGCTATGAGAGGGAGAAATAAAATTATTTTAATAGAATATAAACCTACTGTCATAATCAAATGTCAATTAAGTGGATAAGCTATTGTTAGAGTTTGTGGGAAAGTCCTCTTTCAGGATTCAGATTAGGAGACATTATGATGAGTCACTGCTTAGTTGTTTTCAATTTCCTCACAAAGAACAAAATTCGGAGGCAATGATTGATTTCTGCTTTAATTCATCACTTTGTCAACTTTTCCTGAAGGCTAAGTGGGAGGGGAGTCTCCTAATTCACTCATCCGCTTCACAGGTACCCAACCGCTGCCTCCCTCAAACCAGGATGCAGCAAAGGATGTAGGCAGCATCCTGGCGGCGCTGTCTCTGGTGCCAGCAGAGGCCCGATCAGCTAGGATCTCTCTATGACCTGGTTTACCTCAGGGCCAGGTAAAAATCATTCAAGTCATCCAGCAGCCCTGCAACCAACATGCCAGTAAGGAAAAAAACTTCCTAAAATCTCAAAGGGAATCACACACACACAGCTCTACTGCAGAAGCATACCAGCTCTGGTTGCGAGCAATCTGAAAACTATTGGCACAGCGCCCTTTCATTTTTAAAGTCCATTAAGAACCACAGGTTCTAAGTACTTGACAATGACTTACTTGACAATGCCAGGCTATTAAGGAGGCAGTGTGGTGACTATGGTATCCTGTCCACGCTTTCTCTTTTTCTATCCACTACCCATCACTATGCTGAGAGTATCACACACACTCAAAGCCAAACCAAAGCAACTCACCTATTGATCATGTCATCCAACTTGGCGAGGTCCGTATGCGGGAACGCAGGCTCCTCCTCTTCCAGCTGTGGGGGAGCATCACCCTGACCTTGCTCATCTGGGGGAGTTGCCGGGGAATTTTCATTGGAGGAATCAGGCGATGGCGTCTTAAAAATCAACAATTCCAGATTTAGCTTTCTATAACATATGTACAATATCTAAGAATTCAAACACCAACACTGATTAGGGGGAAATGACATACATATTGTAAGCTTAGGTTTCAGGCTATGCTTTAAAAGAATTTCATTTAATTCTCAACAGCCTAAGGAAGTAGTCTGCCATTTAACAGATGAAAAGACACACTCAGACCATCATGAATTAGCCCAAGGTTACAAAGCGCCAACTCTGTGGTCAAGATTTGAACCCAGCCGAGGCCGGTTTGGCTCAGTGGATGGAGCGTAGGCCTGTGGACTCAAGGGTCCCGGGTTTGATTCCGGTCAAGGGCATGTGCCTGGGTTGCGGGCACATCCCCAGTGGGGGGTGTGCAGGGGGCAGCTGATCGATGTTTCTCTCTCATCGATGTTTCTAGCTATCTCTCTCCCTTCCTCTCTGTAAAAAGTCAATAAAATATATTTAAAAAAAAAAAGATTTGAACCCAGATCTCATTCTGTAGTTTGTGTTCTTAATCACAATGTAGACTGCTGTTCTGCTTACACTTCCCACCACGACAGACTTTATTACACAAACAGAAAACGTCACATTTTACAGATTTAAGAGTTTTGATTTATAACTTATTTTTTAATTTGAAGGAGAAAAACAACAACTTTATTCTATACTTTTCCTAGTCTCAGATCATTCTCCAGAAACTATAAAAACTTCATGATTGTGGTTTCTAAATAATCACATCATTTTCACCTGATGTGGCTAATTTTATTCTTTCATTCTTCCTTTCTAGTTATCACCCTACTTCAGCTGTGCATACTTTCACAACCTAATAAAGTTTTAGGACCTTCATTCTTAGGAACGCTGGTTTATTATTTTTTAAAAGCCCCTTCCCCCCAGTATATATATTATAAATAATAAACTTTCATGTACTCACAACTGTAAACCTACTTTTACACATTCCTATATACATGCTCACAGAAATTACAAAGACAAAAATAACAAAATACCTGTAATGGAACCACAGATAAGCACCAATAACATTTAAAATTATTTCCTTCCGATCTTTGTTCTATGAGCAAACCCCCCCCCCCCGCCTACATATGTATATAGTTTGAATAAAATTAGGATGATACCTGCTTAATTAAGCCTGTGTCTTTCCATTTGACATTTGTGCATTTTCCTACACATTAAGAATCTTTTATAAAAAGTTTAATGCCATATCGTATTAAATGAATTAAACAAATGAAAGGATAGTTAGTATTTTGCAACTTTTATTGCTAAGATAAACAGAGCTGCAATGAATCTTCTTATACATCCATCTTTGTGTTGAACTTCAATCATTCCTTAGGATAGGATCCTGGACATAGAATTACTACAACAGTAGAAGCGATCTCCTAGTGCTACTGATATGCATGTGCATTGCCCAATTCCATCCCGGAAAAGCGCACCACCCAGCAGCACCCAAGCTTGCTCAGCCAGTGCCTTTGCCAGGGCTATTTCATGTGCCACCGAGCGTTCCTACACACTGGGGCCTAAAATTCCCCCGGAGGGAACACCCTTTAAAAAAAATATTACATGTGAAGTGAAAAGAACCTGATGGATTTTAGCAAGTCCTTCA
Source organism: Myotis lucifugus (assembly GCF_000147115.1). Lineage (NCBI taxonomy): Eukaryota > Metazoa > Chordata > Mammalia > Chiroptera > Vespertilionidae > Myotis > Myotis lucifugus. The sequence continues at coordinate 1,982,986 of NW_005871124.1, read as the reverse complement.
ACGCCAATATGTAAAAGCATATCCCAAAAGAAAGCTTTAAGCTGGGAAGTGATTAATGCTATAGTTCCTTTTTCTGGGTCCAACAGTGTCAAATCTTGTGAAATACTGAAACTAAAATTCTAACATTAAAAAGTAGAGAATAAGAAAATGAAAGAGGGACTCAATAGTTAAGAATGTAATTTATTTTGTTCCTTTGTTGTTTAAATCATCACTTTCCGAATTGCAAAGATTAGAAGAGAACATAATGTAGATGCATAATATTAAATGGAATACCACATAATAATAAATTGAAACCCAAGAGCTCTAAGAATTATCAAGCACACCTTAGCCCTAGCTGGTTTGGCTCAGTGGATAGAGCGTCGGCCTGCAGACTGAAGAGTCCCAGGTTCAATTCCGTTCAAGGGCACATACCTAGGTTGTGGGCTCAATCCCCAGTAGGGGGCGTGTAGGAGGCATCCATGATTCTCTCTCATCATTGATGTTTCTCTCTCTCCGCCCCCTCCCTTTCTCTCTGAAATCAATAAAAAATTTTTTTTTTAAAAAAATAATACCTTACATAAAAATAAGGCTAGAATAGAGGTTTAATTTTGTTTAAAGCCACGCAAGCCATAAACATTGCAAAAGACATTAGGAATCCATGCATAACACAGGTATGAAGCCTGGAACAAAAGGGAGCAAAAGATATTCAAACTTCAGTACTAGCTCCCAGTTTAAAAATAGAAATCTTTGGCACTCAACCTTAGACTATGTTTAAAGAAACCTGAATACTGGCTAACAAATTCATGACACAGGAAAGACTTAACTCTGTCCAAGACCTGTGACCACAGACTTCAGTGCTTTTATGTCTTAAAAGTGGGGACTGGAGAGAAAGAGAAATAAAGTTGACACATTTATTTGGGAAAATATTAAAACATGACCTGCTCACTTCTTTAAAATGGCAGGGGGAGAGGAAGAAAGGGAGAGAGGAAGATGGAGGTACAGCTCTTTTCCTTCCTTCTTTTTAAAATATATTTTTATTGATTTCAGAGAGAGAGAAACATCAATGATGAGAGGGAATCATCGATCAGCTGCCTCCCACACGCCCCCTACTGGGGATGTGCCTGCAACCCAGGTACATGCCCTTGACCAGAATTGAACCTGGGACCCTTCAGTCCGCAGGCCGATGCTGTATCCACTGAGCCATACCTGCTAGGGCTTGCGCAGCTCTGTTTGATTACACTTGACTAGAGAATGCCTAATCTATTATATCAGTTACCCAGGGTCATAGGGCTGGATGACTTCTTGCTTTCCTCCAGAACTGACACATGGCTTTAAATACTTAATTTTAACGACTCACAGAAAAAGGACTACATACTCAAGTGTCACCATCTACAACACCCGAGCTTTCTTTTTCTTGTTCCTGTGAGAGACAGCGAACATTGACTTTTCTAAAACTGGTTTATGGTTGTTTCACAAATTCTTCAGAACATGGTCCATTCGTTAAGTATCCCACGGTACCAGTAGACATACCAATGTAACTTTGATGAGCCTCCTCAAAGTCCTACCTGATTCTGCTGGAGGGGTGGCTGAGACTGGCCATCAGGAGCCTGGCCCTGGTTGTCATTCCCTCCTACCGGAGAGCCACGAGTCGTGGCTGTCATACTCGACACAGGGCAGATCTTTGCAATTTTGTCTGCTTATGTAGTTATCTTGAGAAAAGAAATTAGAGTCCACTTATAGAAGTACCAGCATCTGTCAGTCTTCGGAAGCTCCAATTCAAGAATAAACCATCCTGCACAGACCATTGCATAACCTACAAGCAGAAGAGAAAAAAGGAACATTTGTTTTAGATAGAAAATACATGCACTAAGGAACTGTTCACACTTAATATGACCAGTGACATCAGCCAGGAGAAGGTAGTTACAGAAATGAGAGGGCAAAGTGGAAAGCTCCAGTTTCATGAATACTATATCCAACTTAACAAACCGGTGACAGGACATCAGCTGTCATATCAAGGAAACGTAACTGTCCTCCATTTACTAATGCCTTAAATGCCTGCAAAAATGTGTACACTCAAGACAAACAAGGGTGAAAAAACCTCATTTTTAAAAACTTTTCAGGAAGCACTGCACAGCTAGCATCATCAATGGCACCAAGTGGTTTTTAAACAAGCTTACCCATGGTTTTAACAGAAACTTCAAAACTTTGGGGGACCTTTTCTTTCAAGGTTCAACCTCTAGTCCAGTGATGGTGAACCTTTTGAGCTCGGCGTGTCAGCATTTTGAAAAACCCTAACTTAACTCTGGTGCCGTGTCACATATAGAAATGTTTTGATCTTTGCAACCATAGTAAAACAAAGACCTATATTTATGATATTTACTTTACAAATTTAAATGCCATTTAACAAAGAAAAATCAACCAAAAAAATGAGTTCGCGTGTCACCTCTGACACGCGTGTCATAGGTTCGCCATCACTGCTCTATACTATTAGTCCAATGCAACTGCCTCTGTGAAGTGGCCGACTGCCGAGTGACCACGACGCTCCACTGTGGGCCAGGTCCTGCCCTCAGGAACTCCCGCAGCATGACCAAACTATAGGGCCATGGACCCTCACCAGCCCCGCAATTCTAGGCCAAGGGTCTCATCCTTGGCTGCACAGGAAAATCATCTGCGGGGCTTGAAGAAGCACTGACGTCCAAGCCCCTCTCCAGATGAAATGGATTATAATAGCACATAGATGTTTCTCTTGCTCTCTCTTCTTCCCCCTCCCCCCACTCTCTCTAGAAATCCATAGGAGAGATATCCTCAGGCGAGGGTTAACTAACAAAAAACCGACCCCAGTAATTGATTCTAATGTGCCAGATTGAGAACTGCAGCTGATTGGTTATAGGTATATATTGCTGTAAGTAAAGCGGCCAACACTCCGCACTTACCCCAGAACAGCCTAACAGTTACACCTCAAAATTAAATGTAATTACTCAACCCAGAGATGGGGTTCTAACAAGATTTTGTTTCACTTGTCAACAGGAAAAAATTTTAAGTGCTGATGAGGTTAAGGGCAGACAGAAAAAGCTGTCATATGTGAACTGGAAAAACAAAAGATGACATGATTGAGCAACCTCTCGCTTTTGTTTCCCATTTTGATACACCCTGCATTACAAGAAGTTATGTGACATAGGCGAGTTTCTTCAGGCTTTTCAGATCGTCTATCTTTAGCTATTCTGGTCCGCAGGCAATTTATTTGAACATTTTTCTTGCCACTCCAAACATCAGCTAACCAGCGGAACTCCATCCTTCTCCACTGCAATCTGCTCCCATCTCTTCCTTTTGTTCCCAACCTGGCCTCAAAATGGCCCTGTACACTCCCCCCAGCGGGCGATGCCCAGCACCCCCTCATCTTCTCCCGCAGGCCTTGTCCTTAGCCTACACATATGCTGGAGTCCTTCCTGAAAAAAAAATCAAGCTCTGCCCTCCCCTCTCCAAAAACCTTAAAAAGACTGTCTCCCCTTTCACTTCCGCCATCCCTCTCATCAACTGCTGTGTCTAAGCTACCAACACTGTGTTCTGCCAGTTGGTCTTAACTGAAGGCTGTGGATGGTTTGAAGATTCACTCCCATAAGATCCCACGCAAAGCTTCATGGACATGAACATCTGGTGGAGGGAGAGTAAGGTCTGACCCCCGGATCATCAATGCTCTGACCAATCACACGGACTGCCACTGGCCCCACCCTGTCTTTTCCCTTCAGATGCTAGCTTGGGGGGACTTAAGAATAAGAAATTTGTCAAATCTATAAAATCATCTGAGGAACTTTAAAAACACTGAATCCATTAAAACTAATTTCTGGACGCAAACACAACTCTTGTTCAAAACCCTACCTCTGCCCCTCACAAGCTGCCTATCTTAAAGGCCAGTAAGAAACTCTCACAATTTTTCCAGGTCTTTCCAACTGAGATAATGCTATCCGCAAAAATGCCGGGAGAATTATTTTAATAAAGGTATTTTGCAAACACCAAGCACACAATAAATTTTTAAAATGTAATTTTCTTTTCCCTCTTTATAAGTACTGTGTAGGATTTTGAGTATCTGAAAAAAATTATCAAAGATATGCTATAACTAAGTTATGCAAGACTACTACTGCTACATCTCTTAATAAATGCCATTTAATCCAAATGGCAAGATCAGGCTGCCTGGAGAAAACGGCATCTTTTCATATTCAAACTTAGCATCTCAACATCTCCAAGATGGGAAAAACATCACCTTCTACCTGGATCAAGATTGCCATTATGTTTGTTTTCTTAAGGGGGGGGGGACGAGGGAAGGGAGGGAGAGGTCTGAGAAACATCAACCATCTGCCTCCTGACCAGGACTCGAACTCTCAACCTTCTGGTGTAGGGGACGATGTTCCAACTGACTGAGCCGCCAGGCTGGCATTCTTTCTTTGAAATAAGCGAGCCACTTACTAGTTATTTTACACTTTGCTGAACTGGCTTTCTCCAGCAGCTTTCAATGGGAAGTCCTTAATACCAGAGACCCCCCAGGACAAGGAAGGCTCCTCCCCTCCCCGGTTATTATTCTCTCTCTGCTCAAATGGTCCTTATAGGAGAGAATCTCTCCCTGAACTCTGCTCCTCACTGAATGCCAGGGCCTCACTGGCACACAAGCAGGTGCTCACACTAAAATGGGGGCTGGCGTGGGTCAAACCCCTTCCCATCGGCATCAGTGTTATCTTTTCCACTCCCACGCCCACCCCTCCAGGCCGGACTCCAATGTGAACAGCAGCCTGGCTGGTCTCCACTCCCAACACTGTCAACCTCTGAAACAGCGCCCGCTCCCTCCTCTCCACCTGTTACGTAAGCACTAGGATTCAAGGGCATTCACACTCAGCCGTAACTTCTTTTCCCAACACTCACTCAGTCCCCAATTCCAATACTTTTCAATACAGTTTTCCTTATTAAGGGCGATTATAACCGCTAACGTGAGTGCTTACTTCATGTGAGGCTCTATTCCAAGCGAGTTATATGCACAAGTTTATTTAACCCTCAGAATAGCCTATAATGAGCCCCATTTCAGGAGTAAAGAAACTGGGCAGATAACCAGGCGGTCACAGGGGAAGAGCCAGGGTTCTAACCCGACAGCACAAGCTCCAGGGTACCGTGAACTCCCAGGCCATGCACTGATGATGCTGAAAAATCAGGAAGAAACTTCCATTCCTCTCCTCACACCCCCACCTTGAAGAGGAACTCTAGCAAAATGCTTTTAATGCAGAAGCACTTTTTCTAAAACTGTACTTTTCACTTTTTATGATTTTCCCATGGCAAGTATTCTAAGTCATCGTTAATGGCTACGTAACACAGACTTTTCTAGAACACAACAACTGTATTCCTAAGAGATGGGGCATATACAGAAAATGCTCAAGAACTACTGTTCAACGGGGAGGGGAGCTTTCACACACCGGACTTTGAACTGCAGCAAATTACTTTCAACAGCGGAGTCCACAGCAATGTTCAAACATAGCCTTTGCTGAAGAAAAGGCCTGATTTTCCAACTCCACCAGCATGTTTTCCCACCCCAATAACATTATCATCAGCACAGGACTCATCATTCTTATCACATTATTATGATAAACTATACACAAATGCAAGTCAAGGCAATGAAAAAACCCACAGAATGGGAGAAACAAATTCTAAGTCATGAATCTAATAAGGGACTTGTATCTGAAACATAAAAGAATTCTTACAACTCTAATAAAAAGACAATCCAATTTAAAAATAGGCAAAGAATCCAAAGAGGCATTTCTCCAAAGATACAGAAATGGGCCGAAAGCACACGAAAAGATGCTCACAATCATTAATTAGCCTTCGGGAAACGCAAATCCAACAGCTACAATGAGATCCGTAGTGCATAGAGGGTTTGGGATATAATTGGTGGTTTCAGGTGTCTGGGGGTGTATCCCCTGTGGATAAGGGGGGGGGATACTGTATGTCAGTAATGACATGAAATGTGAGTGGGTCCAATCACAATGAAGAGACAGGCTGGAATTGAAGAAGGAAGATCCAATCACATAATGTCAACAGGAGACAGATTTTGGAGCCAAGGATACAAATTGGTTGAAAAATAAGCATCATGCAAAAACAGCAACCATAAGAAAGCCAGAGTGGCTACTCATTTATAAAAGTAAAATTGACTGTAGACAAAAGGACTGCTCAAGATAAAGAGGAATAGTCTACGATAAAAGGGCCCATTTATCAGGAGATAGAACAATTATAAGTATATAGGCGCAACATAACAGAGCCTCAAAATATATGAAGGGGGAAAAAATAGACAATTCAACAATAACTAAAGACTACAATGTCCCACTTTTCTAATGGATAGAACTAAGCAAAAGATTAACAAGAAATGGGACTACATCAAACAAATGTTTCTGCACAGCAACAGCAACAAAATGAAAAGGCAACCTAACTGGAGAAAATATTTACAGATCATATATCTGATAAGGGGTTAATATCCAAAATATATAAAGAACTCATACAACTTAACAGCAAAAAATAAAAGAGAAATCTTAAATTTGCAACAACATGGATGGACCATGAAGGCATTAAGTGAAGTCAGTCCACCAGAAAAAGAAATACTGTAAGATCTCACATATATGGAATCTAAAATGAAAACATAAAACCCCAAGCTCATGGTATAGAGAGAAAAGATTGGTGATTGCCTTATGGACAAAATGGGCAAAGGTGGTCAAAAGGTACAAATTTCCAGTTATAAAATAAGTCAGTCATAGGATGTAATGTACAGTCTGGTGACTATATATATATATATATATATGGCTAATATGCAAAGTGTCCCCGCGGGAGTTCGATCACTTGCTATGACATGCGCTGACCACCAGGGGGCGGCAAGGAATGAAGGAAGGCCCTGGCTGGCAGGTGGAAGGCCCCGATCAGCCCTGATCACCGGCCAGGCCTAGGGACCTTACCCAGCACCAATTTCGTGCACCGAACCTCTAGCAGTTAATAGTATTGTCTGACATATTTCAAAGTAGCTAGGAAGCCCTGGCCCATGTGGCTCAGTTGGTTGAGCGTCGTCCCGTGCACCAAAAGGTCACTGGTTCAATTCCAGGTCAGGGCACATACCCAGGTTGTGGGTTCGATCCCTGGTCTCAGTGCATACAGGAGGCAACCCATCAATGTTTCTCTATCTCCATCTCTCTCTCTCTCAAATCAATAAAAACATGGGGGAAGAAAGTAGTTAGGAAAATGGATCTTCAAAGTTCTCATTACAAGAAAAATAATTTTTTAACAATATATAATAATGGATTTTAACTGTACTCATGGTGCTGATCATTCTGCAATATATATGAATAACAAATCATTACATTGTACACCTGAAACTAATAATGCTGTCAATTACACCTTAATTACAAACTAAAAACAAGAGATTTTAACACTTAGAACACTCTACTGAAGAGCAGAACATACACATTCTGAGTGCACAAGGACAAATCACGTGTACTAATGTTTAATATAAAAATGAAAACAAAACACTAGTTTTTAAAAGAAAACACTTGAGCACAAAAACAACAACGAAGAGATACTGTGAAGGCTAAAACCTTGCAAGGAAAAGGAGACGGGTGCACAGACTATTAAAATTTGGAAATTAAATGCTCCAAATGTAGGAATTTCGCCATGCCATCTCCCCCTGAACGTTGTCGGTCACAGCACTGTGAAGCCCACGAAGTCAGCAGGGCGATCTTTCCTCCTGGGAATCAGTTTCCTTCCCTTGTCACTAATACCCACCTATTATTAGTTTATAGTTCTGCCCCTGAACAGAAAGTTAATATTCACAGCTTTCTACACTATAATCCAGGGGTCCTCAAACTGCGGCCCGCTGAAAACATTTATCCGGCCCGCCGGGTGTTTTTGCCGCCCCTGTGTGCATAGGAATTTGTTCATAGTTTTTTTTTAAACTATAGTCCGGCCCTCCAACGGTCTGAGGGACAGTGAACTGGCCCCCTGTTTAAAAAGTTTGAGGACCCCTGCTATAATCCTTTAAAGCACCTAGCTTTATAGTGTATATACACCCGGACTGCTTTTCAAGAGGAAGCTATACCTTTTACTAAACATTCATTCATCAAATCCTTCTGAACGGTGAGGTCCCAGTAAGTTTCAGTCCCTAAAACAAATCAACCTAATAAGTGAGCAATGGTGACTTAAAACATTTGACACAATCACATACCAAATGCCACATACGCTTACTCATCAGTTTCCTCCCTGTAAAGTGACAGAACGATGAAGTTATCCATTAATAGTTCTTACCAATCTTTATCACAATTAGTTCACTTATAGACGTCACCAATCCAATCATGAAATGCTGATCCAATACAAAGACCTCATTTCATTTAGAGTCAACATTTATGCAAGACAGATAGATGATCAATAATCACCATTTTCAATGTGCTACCAAGTGGGTCCTCTTTTTACCCAATTCTTCAGTTAGATTAAGTCACAAATGTAAAGAATTTGAAGAGGTTTGAAACCAAAGAATTTGAAATTCCTTTTAGTCAATGAGATTATCTTCAGGATATTAAATGTTACATATAATAATTTAAAAATAACAGCCTTGAGATACAATTCACTTACCATATGAATCACCCATAATGTGTACAATTCACTTGATTGTACTTTATTCAGAGTTGTACAATTAGCACAATCCATTTTAGAACATTTTCATCAGCCCAAAAAGCAAGCCCATATCCATTAGCATCAATCAAGCCCCAGTCCCTCCTCCCTCACTCCAGTCCTAATTTAACCTCCTGTTTCTCTTTAGAGGCTTGTCTATTCTGGACATTTCCTATAAATGGCGTCATATAATATGGAATCTTTTGTGACTGGCTTCTTTTACCTAGCATCATTGTTTGTGAGGTCCATGCAAGTTGCAGCATTTCTTTTTATTGTCATAAAGTATTCTGTTGTATGGTACACATTTTTATGTGTTCATTAGTTGGACATTTGCATAGATCTTTGTGAGTTAGTGTTTTCGTTTTCTTCAAATAAATACCCAGAAGTGGAATTACTGAATCATATGGTAGTTCTACTTTTAATTTGTTGAGAAACCTCCATAGTGTTTTCCATAGTGGCTGCACCAATTTACATTTCCGCCAACAAGGGATCCTTTTTCTCCAAATCCTTGTTGTCTTCCTGGTTTACATCTGAAGGCTGTTTTTCAGTCTTAAGTATTGAATCTCTCAAGAGAAAAAATCTTTCCAGACATATTCTAAAGCCAAACGTGCATAGTTTTTTAATTAACAGGATGTTTAATCTCCCTTGTTACTAAATAGATTAAGGTTTTTTTAAAAAAATCTGATGTGGGAAGAAACTGATCATCATAAGGAAGACAACCATTTTTTATTGATTTTGAGAGAGAGAGGGAGAAAGAGATGGAAACATCTATTGGCTGCCTCCTGCACTGCCCCTACTGGGGATGGAGCCCATAACCCTGGCATGTGCCCTGACTGGGAATCGAATATGGGATGACGCTCAATCCACTGAGCCATACCGGCTGGGTGATTGAGTTCATTTTTAAAAATACCTTCTTTCAAAAAATTCACTCAACTAGTGATTTTGTGCTACAAGGCTTAAAGCTGTCTGCTGGTCAAACTTAAAATTTTATAGGTAAGCAAGAGTTAAGTATAAGCAAGAGTTAAGTATCAGTAAGACCAATAAACATATTAAAAGATTATAAACTTATACAAGCAAATGCACATTTAAGCCACAATTAGAAATTCCTAAATCTCCATCAAAATGGCTAAAGTTAAAAGGACTAACAATGGGAAGTGATGATGAGGAAGAGTAACCTGAGTGACATTGCTGGTGGGATTTTAAATTGGTACAACCAGTGCCTTGGGAAATCTGGTATCAAAGCTAAATACTCATATACCCTATAACCCAGCAATTCCACTTCTGCGTGTATAGCAAAGACCACCACCGACAGACATGGACTAAAATAATCATGGTCACACTTATTTTAAAATTGGTAAAAACACTAACAATCCGAATGTCTGTAACAATAAAATGGAGACGTAAGCCATGGCATATTTCATTCAATGACTACACAGTAATGCAAAAGAAAAAAATAATCAAGCATATGTCAGGTAAAAGAAGCGAGACTCAAAGGTGCATACTCTGTTATTCCTTTTATATAAAGTTCTTAAATGGGCATAACTAACTCACTGAAAGATGGAGGTCAGAATACTGGGGGGGGTTTCTTTTTGGGGGTGGGGGAGGAGACATGAGGGAGCCTTCTGGGGTGCTAGAAATTGTCTATGTTGATCTGAATGGTAGTTCTTGCAGACATTTGTAAAAAGTTATCAAACTACACATTTAAAATTTGCAGACTTGCTGTATGCAAGTTATATCTCAATTAAAAAGTAAAAATTCATAGTAGAGATGAAAACGGTTTTCATGATAATAAGGCGGGATTTGCCAATTTCCCGGCCATTCTCCCTCAGGTGTACAGCGGAGTTCTTCCCGAGGTAGCATGTAATTATGTGACAACAGATTGAAGGCAGAAGCAAAGAGAGAATCCAGCTGTCTTCGATTAAGCCAGATATGCAAATTTGCAAACATGTAAAACAGCAACGCTCTTCTCACTAATTTCTGTTTGGGGAAAGTTCTTTTCCATAAAAGCATTATTTACATTAACATGCAATGATCTTTGTTTTGAGTGCATACATAAATGTTTTAAATGTCTGCTTTAAGTTCTAATGTAGTAGATATCATGGGCTAGAACCCCACACAAACAAAAGCTCTTCCACTTAAAAGATGAATGTTGTTTTTAAAAAAACACACCAAAAACGGAAGCCAGAGCATTTTTCCATGATTCTCCTTTCACTGACATGATTCTCCTTCCCATGATGCACCGAGGCAATCCTCAAGCAGAGGCGAACGTTTATATTGGTCAGACAATGACCTCCACCATCAGGCAAGGCACACACCTGCAGGTGCTACACTAGGTTCCGCCCCCAACCCTCAGTCTGGACCCACAACCCCCCTCCAGCTCCGAGTCAAGAAGAACTCAAAAATTTTGATTAATTGATTAATATCTCTAAAGGACACAGTAAACAGCTATATACATACTAATTAAACATGAGTTTTTAGGTTTTTTCCCAATTCTCAAGTCAGAGCACAGGAAAGTATTATAAACCCTCTACTTATACCTCACCTTTTATAGATATATAAGCTTTATTACACATTTGCCATACTTAATTCCGTTTCATTCTAATTATTTCATTGAGCACTGAACAAAGTCAACCAACACGAGCAGCGAGCACAACCTAACCCCGCAAGGTTACAGGTTCATATCTTGATCAGTCCCTGTCGCAAGGACACCGCTGAGACCTCCAGACGAGGCCCTTTTGTTTTCCAATTATTTTTATAAAAGAGCAAAATGCATCTAACCTGAAAATGCACACACAAGACACGGCGCAGCTGCTGGCAGAGCTGTTCTCAAGCAGGCAGCACCGCTTGCAAGACAAAGAAACATCTCTCTCAGCCAATAGGCAGAAGCTGGGACTTCACTTAAGGTGACAACTAGGTAACGTTTTAAAATGGGAAAAGGCAGAGAAACAGGAAGCAGAGCCCATTACCCAGTTCTTGTAAGAGGCCCTCACTCTCCACATGCATGACTGTAGCATGCACTGCAATCTCACATCCCAGGCCAGCACACACAAAGGGAGGTGACCAAGACCTGAACCACGAAAATAACCGTTATTAGAAAAAAGGGATGGCTTAAAAACACCCCCCCAAACCCCACATTTATTCAAAGCCTGAGGCCGTTAGTTTATGTGCATAATCCTGTAAAGCTCAGTAGCCACTCAAGAGGAAAAGCAACAGATACATAAAATGGACCAGGCCGAAAAGCAATTAAATTATGTTCAAGATGTTACTGGCACAGGCAAACAACCAGGCCGCTCTAAAAGGAATATTAGGAGAGTCGCAGAAATGGGAAAGCATGGGGACTGTATGGAGAATTGGAAGTCAAGTAAATGGAGGATAGGGGGACGGGACAAAAATAGCAAGAAATTCCGTTGGAAAATTATATTAAAGTCAACTTCATGATGACAGTTTTGAGCAGTATTTACAAAAGCACTATCTTAAAAAGGAGCTGGGGTCCTAGCCGGTGTGGCTCAGTGGATAGAGTGTCAGCCTGCGGACTGAAGGGTCCTGGGTTCGATTCTGGTCAAGGGCACAGGCCCAGATTGTGGGCTCGATCCCCAGTGTGGGGCATGCAGGAGGCAGCCGATCCATGATTCTCTCATCATTGATGTTTTATCTCTCTCTCCCTCTCCCTTCTGCTCTGAAATCAACAAATATATATATATATATGTGGGTGTGTATATATATATATATATATATATATGGTATATATATATACATATATATATATATGTATATATATATAAATATATATATATTTTTTAAAGGAGCTGGGAAGGAGGGACATGAAAACCGCTCCCCAGGCAGGTGAACAAATGCACACACTCGGGTCCCGAGGCAGAAGTGGAGGCAGGACATGACTTAGTAAATTCATCATGTAACTGCTGAGAACCTTTGATTCAACACACATCTGTAATATGGTTGTTTCAACACAGTGGAATTATCAGAGGTAGGGTTTGTGTTTTTGCTCCCCCCCCTTACGTTCCCCAAACTTTTTCTGGGGGGGGGGGGTTAACATTACAGATCAGTGTCTGGTTCATTTCAGCTCCTTCACTGCCAGTGTCTGTGATGACCAAGGTATTCAGGCATCTGCTGCACTGGACGGTAAACTTCACATTGTCCGTATTTTTCTCAATCTTGACAGATGTGGCATCGTTTCGCCTGGCCGTGTGCAGGGCCCTTGATTTCCTCAATTTTGTGAGGATACAAGGTGCAGAGAGCTCGCAACCGGCTCAGCTTTTTAACAGAATATACTGACTTCATAATCAGATAAAAGTTATAAAGAGAAAGTATAGAACTTTAGGCAGCTTTCCAGCAAATAAACTGGTTTAAGTATTTAAAAGTAAGCTTTAGTGTGCTCTGAAAACTTTATTTATACAGAACACTATCCCTGAAGACATGAAAATAATAAACTATTTTGATAACGCATCGTTCCAATTTAGCTTTCCTTTAACATGATATCAAACACCACGATGCTCTCTTAGACTCTAAGTGCAAAGCCCTAAATATTTATGATCCGGCCCTTTAGAGGAAGTTTGCTGAGGTGTTATCAAGGAGAGCAACCAACCCTTTCTCCACTGCCTTAATCAGAGACAGAACACCATCAGGTAAAAGAACATGGGGAACGCCACACAGTCATTCCCATGCTCTCTGGGGTCCAAGTGGATTGAGTGCACTTACAAGAAATTCTAAGTAACCAGCAACCTAAACTCACCCCCCCCCCCGCCCCAAAACCACCACAGTCAATAGGAGGGAAATGGGAAAAACAGAAAAGAAAAGGGAAAGAAGTCAAAGACTCCTTATTCTTCCTAATTTTTTCTCTCTTCCCACTCCACAGGCTTCGTGGCTGAGGATGGGACCCAAAACTACCAACTCAAAATCATCCCAGGAAAAAAAATTCCTTTGATGATGGTTGGTCCATATGAGTCTAAAGCGGCCCAGGCTTACATGATTGATCAGTTACAGGAAGGAGAACTGAAAGGGGGCCATGATGTGATGACACATCCATTTCATAGGAGCAGTTCAAGTTACTGGAGGTCAAATATTTCTCTAGATTTTGCCATTCGGGCAAACAGTTATTGTAAACAATGTAATACTAGGTGCTCTCCATAACACACAAAGATAAAGGACAGACTCCCTGACTTTATGATTCATTATCAACTAGGGAGAGACTTCAGTGTAAATTTTATGGGAGTGGCTACAAAGGTAATGGGATTTAAAGAATCCACTAATTAATGTGACTCGTTACCTCTGGAAACAGCTCCATGTTCCTTTACCTCTTTGAGCCATGTTCCTTATCTGAAAACCAGAGTTTGACTAGAGCTAAGACTCCTTTCAGAGCTGCTCATCATAAAAGAATTATTAGGTCAAGTTTAATTCCAAGCAATAAAGAGAAGGGGGGGGGAGAAATCAGACCAAGAATATGGTGGACTATTTATCTAACAAAATATTATTGACTGCCTTATGTGCCAGGAACTTTCTAGGTGCTAGGGATGTATCAGCGGACTTAGGATCTTGAGTCTGACCAACTGGGTGCCACCAACCTAAAAGAATTCGGAGGGCAAAATTAATCATCTAAAAAGAATCAAACAAAAAGAAAGACACAGTATGGAGGTAACTTACAGAGCATCAATACGGGAAAGAAATGGCAGGAGGAAGGGGTGACACCAGAGCATGTCATTCCAGACTCCTAAAGCCAACATGCAAGCATTTGGAGAGAATCCACTTCTGCTGTGCATGGCACCTGGGCTCAGTGGAGAAGACTGGGGCTCAGAATGAAATTCTATTTAACTTATTTAAAGAAACTGAAAGGTAAAAGGAAAATTCCATTGGCTTATATCCCAACTAGATAGACGTCGAATACAGTAACTTAATTCAGTCTCCTAGGAGGCACAATAATGAATGACAAAATTAGTTAGGACAACTTTTGAGATCAGCTAGTCCAATGTCCTCCCCTCCCAATTTCATACAAAATAAGATTCTAGACAATAGTAATTTCTAGCCCAATTAATGTGTTGAATAGATAAAAAAGGAAACTAATGCCTTAACAGATATGTCAGCATCAGAGCTGGAACCATAACTCTAAGAAGGTGCTCAGTAAGAGGTGATTAACAAATACATTTTATGTGTGTGTATGTGCATAAAATCCTAAGTGCTATCCGGGTCTCCTCCCACGACTCACCGGGGTCTGAAGCTCTCACAGTGTCTGCGCCTGTTGGCAGTGTGACTGACAAAACTAACTCAAGCAAGAGTATTACTGTCTAATGGTAGGGCACAATCTCAGCCTCAGATCTCCCCTTTCCCCAAAATGAATTGCAAAAAGAACCAGAAACCCCTAACCGCGTATCAGAATCATCTTTTGAGGTTTTGTATTTGTAATACATTTTTATTGGGTTTTTCTTAAGAGGGGGAGGGAGGGAGAGGGGGAGTAACATCTATTGGTTGCCTCCCGCACGTGCCCAACCCAGGATGGAACCGGAAACCTGGGTAGGTGCCCTGACCTTCTGGTGCAAGGGATGCCATTCCAGCCAACTGAGCCGAGCCACACTGGCTGGGCCAATACATTTTTTTTAAGCTCCACAGGTGATTCTGATACACAGTGAGGTGGGAAAATCGTTGTGAAAATAAGATTGTGAGAAAAGATTAGAAACTCATTTGCTGTGGAATACGTGTATAGTGGATGGGTGTTCACTGAAGCTCACAAGACAAGCACAGCACATTTAAAGAATAAACATAAGATAGCTCATCTTAACGGTATATCTTTTCACACCTTATTCCTTAAAAGTATATTACATCGGCCATTGTTATTGAATAGCAATAACTGAGTGATAATCCAAACTCCAATATATACATAACAGAAGATTCATTGTCTATTTTCCTTATGATAGACTTTATAGCATAGAAAATAAGACTATAGTAATCATTACTTTAACAGAAAGATCGGACAAATCACGTGCCACATTAAGAATGCTCAGAGATTCTATGTTAGCAGGCTTTCCTCGCTTCTCTCCATACAGAATTTAGCACAATGGCGAGACCAAAGGAATTAAAAGAAACAATAAAGTGTTATCACTATTTCATTCATTCCATAAAATTATCAGCCAAAACTATAAAAATGCAAAATAAAGCCCTTAGTTTAAAAAAGCTTTTGTAAAATGTAGAGAGAGTAAACAAGGCTAAATAAAACTTAGAATTCTCAAATTGAACACAGATGCTCACATGATACTAAATGTTCACTTGTGAGATGATTTAAATAAATTACTGGGAGACAATGCCTCCATTTTGCATCTTTTAAGAAAGGGGGTGGGGGTAAGAGATCAACCAAAGGACTTGTATGGACACAGACACTGGGGGGGTGGGGGGTGGCCGGGGAGAGGTCAATGGGGGAAAAGGAGACATATGTACTACTATATATAATGATTTAAACAATAAAGAATTAAATAAAAAAAGTTAAAAGTTGCCTAACGTCATTTTAATAGTAAACACACCCATCAACTAAACTATCAACCTGAACGTGTTGGGAGACACGTGGAAGGAAAAGAACATACTTGCCTTAGAGCTTGAGCATCTCCCTGGACCAACCAAGGTATTTCCCAAATTGCAGATTACTGTCATATTTAAAATTTTTCATCTAAAGTTACTCCAGTATAGAAAACAACCCAAAAGTTCTAAGTTGTTTTTTTTTTTTGTTTTGTTTTTTAAAACCCCCACAGTAATCAGCGTTGTTTCACTAATGTGATGCAGTAGTGGAAGCACCACCGGTTGCGCCTGCCGGGCGGGCCTCAGTCCCTCATCTGTATAATGGAGAGAATACTCTCTGGAAGGTAGGAAGTGGGAAATGGTTCACGTAGCGCTGGCACTTTTCTATGCTTAGTAAGTGACGATTATGCTGATAACTGAGAACAGTTGAGAAAAAACCAAATCGATCTGATTTATCCACTTGAAAGTTCAGTAAGAACATGCTCACAGCAGTAACGCGGTGGTCTGCAAGCCCGGCTGCATCTGAGAAGTCACCCTCCAGCGCTTTCAAAAAAGAGCTTTGCCCCGACCCCATATCAGAACAATTCATCAGTCTCTGGGACCCGAGCATCTGTATTTTTTTTTTTAACTCCCCCAAGTGATTCTAATGTGCAGCCAGGGGTGGGGTCTGATGCATGAAACCTTTCCTAATTACTAGCATTAGACTCTGAATGTTAAAACAAGACAACTTAGCCCTAGCCGGTTTGGCTCAGTGGATGGAGGGTCCACCCTCAGATATAAGGGTCCCGGGTTCGATTCCGGTCTTGGTTGCAGGCTCATGCTGGAGGCAACCAATCATCTCACATTGATGTTTCTGTCTCTCCCCATCCCTTCCAAAAAAAAAAAAAATCAATGGGAAAAATATCCTTGGGTGAACATTAACAACAACAATAAAATAAGACAACTTAGCCATAAATACAATAGCTTTTATAGTTCCTAAAAGAACCAAGTGGAAACTAAAACCATGGTTTTCAATTTTTGAGAAAAAACAGAATCAAGATTCAAAAAACATAACAGTAAAAGAGGGCATATAATGCAGGCTATTATAAAGCATTACATTCTTTTAGAATTAAAAATTAACAACCACAGCATTAGACACCCCTCGCCCCCAACCAGGTAACTGTCCAAAAAACTAACCCTTTTACCACAACTCGTCAACCTGATTTAAACAAAGACTGGTTTCAATATTAAAATTCTGAATCTGAAGTGTGAAAACTTTATTAGTTTTCAAATTGTCCTTACGAAATAATAAATGGCCTGAAAGAATGCTTCCTTGTGTCCAACTACTCAAGAACTAACAAATCCAGGATAAGTAAATTCATGGAAAACATCCACCTTCAAAAACTGCAAGAGCATTATTAATACCACATCAAAGAAAAATTATCTCTGGAAATAGCCATGCAACCTCTCATCTTCTTGAGATGTTAGAAAATGTATTTCAAAATCCTGAAAGAAAAAAGATCCAAAGTAAATCCCCCTCGAGCATTCCAGTGATAAAACAGAACTACGGAACACCAAGAGATTCCAATAATTTGATGAAAGGTAAAACGTGCCTTCCAAGTTACTTTCTGAAGAATTTAGATTTCCACATCTGAATGTTCTTGCTGTTATCTAATCCCTCCAGAAATTTTCCCTCAGAAACTACCAAGGTCAGCAAACAAAAGAACGTCAAGATAATATGTGGAGAATTACAAGTTAAAGGTTCACGCAAAAAATACATACATTTTAAAAGGAACAGGGAGCAAAAAATCGTGTAAGTTCAAATGTGTTATTTTTTTAATTAGAGAAAGCAAAATATATCAGGAACATTTTGAGTTCCCCCTTGGTACACCAATTTGAAATACTTCTGGTTTTCACTGTTATCTAAACACTGGGACAATAAAGCTTAAAGAGTTCAAGTTCTAAGACAACGTCCCAGCTTTAAAACCGAGAGGCCAAATATCAATACATTTTGTATATTTAATACACGAATCTTGAAGCTCTTGGAAGGCATTTGCTGAAAGCAAAATGGCAGCCCACTGAAATCAGCCGAGCAGGCAGAGCTGAAGGAGAGAGTTTGCAGGCTCTATTTTTACAAAGTTCAAGTGTACAGGTTAACAAAACCCAGCTAGTCATGGTTAACCAGTCCTTACCATATCATCATCGAGCAGATAATGAGCTCCAAGAGAGGGTGACGTGCCTGCACAAAAGTTGCCTAATGGAGGCACTCCAAATTTTTCCTCCGAAGTGAAGATATACCAACGTTATGTCGACTTCAGGGACTCAAGGGTTTTCAGGTGAAGGAAGGCCATCGAATATTCCCTCCCCGCCCCCTCTCCCCCGAAATAAAGCAAGAACCTTTAACGAACATGGACCTCGCTCGGGGGGTTTACATTCAAAGCCCGTGTGAAGACAGGCCACACACCTGTGCCAACCGAACAGCGGAAAATCCACTTTCACGTTGCAACTGCGGAGCTTTTCAAAAAGAACCTGCGCAATCTTAACCAACTTGCCTGGGAAAAGCGAGGAAACCCCCGGGCAGGTCCCAGCCGCTGCATAAAGGCACACAAATCCCCCCCAAACCCGTCGGCACCTGCTCCCACAATGAATGAAAAGGGAACCGTTGCCCGACGCCGAAGCCTCGCGTCCCCACAATCGGGAGGTTTCCTCGTTCCCGAACTCGCACCGGCTACTCTTTTGGCAGAAACGGGTTAAAATAGCCAAGGCGGTGGTCTGAGGGAGCCTGGGAGCGATGTCTGCATCCCGACACCGTCCGCTGGCCCGGGGCCGGGCGCGATGACCCG
>NW_005871124.1:1960474-1961883 GCF_000147115.1 Myotis lucifugus | reverse complement strand
CGGGCGCTCGCAGCCGCGGGCCTGGGGGTTGAGGGGGGTTGTCCCGGCGGCGCAGCTGACCGCGTCACGGGGTCCGGGAGGCGGCCAGGCCCCGAGGCGGGGACGCTGCCAGGCGGCACGGGTGCGAAGTCCCCGGCCACCTGCTCCACACCGATAGGAGGAAGGTGTGGCCATCTCCCAGGGCTGCGGGGGGGGGCGACGTGCCAGGGGGCGCCCTCCCGCCCCCCATGAGGCAGGTGCCCCGAGGAGCTCGATCGCTCGCTCTTGCAACACCAGTACCTGAAAGCACTTAGGCTTCCTCCAGCCTCGCTGACCCACCGCCCGGTGACCACAGACGCCCTCAGAACAGCCAAGGAAAACACGGTGAAGTGTGGCGGACGACAAACAAAGCGCTAGGAACCACTAAGGAGCGCGATGAGCCTCTGGCCAAATCATCAGCACCGTTCCCTGTTGGCACCCGGCAGGGGCTTATGAGCCCACGATATACACGATGTCACATAGACTACCGTCTATCTATGTTGATATTCCAGGCCCTGAGAGGGTAGCTCGGTTGATGGGAGCCTGGGCCCCACAGCCCAGGTTGTGGTTTGACCCCCGTCAGGGCACATACAAGAATCAACCAATGAATACATAAATACATGGAACAACAAGTTCATCTCTCTTCCTCACCCTCTGTAAAAAAAATATCAATAAAAAATAAAGACTGCTATGTTGACATTCCAAAGTGGAG
Organism: Myotis lucifugus; assembly: GCF_000147115.1. NCBI lineage: Eukaryota > Metazoa > Chordata > Mammalia > Chiroptera > Vespertilionidae > Myotis > Myotis lucifugus. The sequence goes on along the minus strand of NW_005871124.1, from coordinate 1,961,153 downwards.
GTTATCAGGTTAATTTCAGATGCATGGACTGCTTGGAACAAGTCTACACAGAGTACCCTTGATGCCCCAATGCAGTTCCTAGTTTACCACAGCTTGCCTTGACTTAAAAATGCTGTACACACCAAATTGTATGCAAAAATCGTCGCAAAACCCCATAAAACAAATCATTATATTTGTATGGGACTGAGTTGGACTTACTTATGTTATACCTTATGTTAATTTGTAATAAAGGGTCAGAATCCAAACTAATTTGGATTACTTTGTGTTTAACACTTCCCAATACAACAATACTAGCATCCTAAATTTTAAAACCATTTGTTTAGCCCAGCCAGTGTCACTCAGTGGTTGAGCATCCACCTATGAACCGGGTTCATTTCCCCGTCAGGGAATGTGCCTGGGTTGCAGGCTCCATCCCCCGTGTGGGGCATGCAGGAGGCAGCTGATCAATGATTCTCTCTCATCATGAATGTTTCTCTCTCTCTCTCTCTCTCTCTCTCTCTCCCCCTTCTCCGTTCCCTTCTCCATTCTTCTCTGAAATCAATAAAAATATTTTTTAAAAACACACATGCACATTTGTTTATACAGTATTAGACTATAGTTTTCACCACAAAATTTTATCTAATAAGGTGTCCAAGACACAAACTTTCATAGCCCTAATAATTCATAGCATATTTTATCT